>NC_091394.1:4673000-4913000 GCF_032191515.1 Phaenicophaeus curvirostris | reverse complement strand
ATAAATAAGATTTGATCAGTTCGATCCGTAGCCCAAATCCATTATCTTTCTTTCGTTCTTTTTTTTTTTTCCTCCTTTTTTTTCTCTCCTTTTCCTCTCTCCCCTTCTCCCCCTCCTTTCCTTAATCACTTCTTCTTCTTCTCCTTCTCCTCCTTCTCCGCGGCGGCGATGAGACGGTAAATTCAGTCACTCCCCCCTCTCAGGCTTTCTCCGAGATCAAAGAGTCTCAAAGCGCAACTTTCTCGCTCGCTCCTTGTTTCAGGCTCGTGGATTTGTGTGTTGTTGTTGCTCTTGTTGTTGTTGGGGGGGCTTTTTTGTTTGTTTGTTTGCTTTTTGGTTTTGTTGGTTTTTTTTTTTTTTATTGCGTTGATAATAGTTTGTTCATTGTGCAAAAAACGAGGTCGCTCCGGTCTCTCCTTCTCCTCCCAGCACTTAGTCTAAGAGCAAGAAAGCAAATAATAAAAAGGAGTAAAGCCTCCATACATACATAGACACCGGATGGGAAATGTCAGTCACTCCTCCACCTTCCAAACAGTCACAGATCAAACAGTGTCACCAGCGGACAGGACTACTTTTCTCTCTTGCTCTCCCTTTTTTTTCCTCCACACACCGAAGCTTCTTCTGATACTAAATATAACGCAAACACATTTTTTTTTTATCACGGATTTTTTTTTTTTTTTGCTGATCTTGATCTGCAACAGAAGAAAAAAAAAAAAAGAACACCAAAAAAAAAAAAAGCCAACACACGCACAAAAATTGCCAAAGCCAAGAAAAACCCCGGAGAGTGTGTGCAAAGAGGGAGGGGGGGGGAAGAAAAGACATTCACTGAGTGGGAGAGATTAACGTGAACTGTCCCCCCCTAAACTCCTGGGAGAGAAAAGAGATCCACTCTCCCTCTCTTCTCTTTTCACTGAAATATAACACACATTCGGATCCCAGGGCTCTCAGACAGTCTCAACTGATAGACAGACACATCGAGCTGCTTTTCCTGCTTCAGTTTGTTACTCCTCCTCCTCTTGCCCACGTCACCCTGACAATTACAAATAGGTCTCACACAAACCCATACCTGTCAATCTTTTTAATTGCTTTGTTTTCTTTTTTTTTTCCTTTATTTTCCTCCACCCCCCTTCCCTTCCCAGAGCTAAACAATATGACAAAAATAAGAAGACTTAATACAGCGCAGCATAAAATATTCCTCATGTGAGACACGCGTTGAGGGCTGTTGTTATAATAGTATAATATTATAATCCACTTGCTGAAGTGCTGGGCAAGACGCAGGTGCTGGTTGAACTTCAGCACAGGTCTTGTTCCAGAAAACTTAAAATAAAGGGGGGGGGAAGAAGCAAAAGAGATGATGATGATACCTCGCCGCGGCACACGTCTACCCGGCACTGAATTAAAAATGATTTGTGGGAGATTACAGTTCATCCTTACTTTAAAATTTAAAATACCAACAGATTGCAGAGCAAGAGCTGCAGCATATGAAGCAGGCTGCTAATAGATTTTGCACAGTGTGTGTCTGGGGATTTATATAATGCGAACTGCAAGAACAGAAGGGTTCTTTTTTTTTTTTTAATTTTTTTTTTTTTTTAAGTCAGGAAAGCAAATAAATACTACCCAGCTGATTCCTAAAGGAAAACACTCGGCACTGCAATTTTGCTCTCTTTCGGGCAGAAGGGGATTTATCCTTTTTTTTTTTTTTCCTTTTAATTATTAATACCGCACAATTAAGCAATGAGCTGTTTATACTGGTAGGATGGAGTTAATTCTAGGAATTACACGGGAGCTCCTCCGACATCGGAGCAACATCTCTATTATAATTCCCTCCCTCCCTCTCTCCAGGCGCTTGTTCCAAGTTGGGATTGGCGGCTCCATCACAACACTGACTTCTCTCCCTTGACCCGGCCGGTTTCCCGAGCAGCCTCCTTCTCCCAGACGCACCCCGCGAGGAGAACCGAGGCTGTTTTTATTATTATTTTGAGGAAAAAAACAAAGAAATAGCAGTCATGGAAGGGGGTAAAAACCCAAACCCGGGGTGGCAGCATCCCTCTCGCCTGCCCTCCCCGCAGGACAAGGAGGAGGAGGGGATGCTACCGGGTGGGAAAACCTTCATCCTTTTCGCATCCCCCCGGTTGTCCCGGTCCCCCCCCCCCGCTCCCCCCGGTGCCGGTAGCGGCTCGGGGTTGATTCGTAGCACCTTGCGAGGAAGTGAAACGTTTCTCACGGAAGGGGAGGAGCTTTCCCAGCGCCGCGGGCTGCGGCTCCTCCGGCGGCGGCTAAATAACAACATGGGGAGCCTTAGCCGCAACTTCTCTGCCACTTCTCTAACCTTAGCGAGCCGATAACTTAGCGTGCTTTCTTCCTGCTTTTTTTTTTCTTTAATTATTGTTTTTGATAGATAACCTTTTTTTTTTTTTGTAAACTAAAGAACGGGGGGGAGGGCATCCGAGGCGTCTCCCTCTCCTCTCCCTCTCCTCTCCCTCTCCTCTCCCTCTCCTCTCCTCTCCCTCTCCTCTCCCTCTCCTCTCCCTCTCCTCTCCCTCTCCTCTCCCTCTCTCCCTCTCCTCTCCCTCTCCTCTCCTCTCCTCTCCCTCTCCCTCTCCCTCTCCCTCTCCTCTCCTCTCCCTCTCCTCCTCTCCCTCTCCTCTCCCTCTCCTCTCCCTCTCCTCCTTCTCTCTCGTTTCTTAAATCCCTTAGTCAGCGGGCAGAGCTCAAATTAAAAGCAATTAGGAGCAAATCCAGCCTCCCGTACCCGGCGGGGACCGAGACAGAGACAGGAGGTGCCCGTGCGGGAGGGCAGGCAGGGAGAGGAGGCGCCTCCGTGCGTGGGACGGGAGCAGGAGGTGCCCGGGTGAGCGGGACGGGGACGGGAGGTGCCCGCCAGGCTCCTCGGGAGGAGGCGAGAGGCTGCCGGGGGCCGCTCCTCCGAGGGGCCGGAGGACCCCGAGCCGGGCTGGGGGAGGCCGGGCATGAGTTTGAGGGCGAAGAGCGGCGCTTTGCTGAGCCGCGGGGCCCCGCGCTGCTGGGGGCGGCCCCCGGCGGGGCCCGCCTGGCCCCGCTCCCGCGGCATCGTGGACATGTCCTACTCGCGGCACTTCCTGGATTTCCAGGGCTCGTCCATCCCCAGCTCCATGAAGAAGCTGGTGGTGACCAAGCTGAGCCAGAACTTCAGGGAAGCGGTCACCCTGCGGCAGGACTGGCCCGTGCCGCTCCCGGGAGACGGAGACCTCCTGGTCAGGAACAGGTGAGCGGCCCCTCGGCCCCAAACCGCCGGCCCCCCCCCGGCACGTCGTGGCTCCCACGCTTTGGGGACGGGCTGCGAGGTTGTACGAGCTGCCGTCTGGTGACCGCTAATTGAATCTTGTTGGTGGTTGGTGTTGTTTTGAACGGCTGGGGCTTCAGGCCGGGCGCCCCATCCACGTGGCTAGAGGTGACGCTTCTTCCTCCCCCCCAGTCCTCCTCTTCCTCTCCCCCCCAGTCCTCCTCTTCCTCTCCCCCCCATCCTCCTCTTCCTCACCCCCCCAATCCTCCTCTTCCTCCTCGCCCCCCAATCCTCCTCTTCCTCCTCCCCCCCAGTCCTCCTCTTCCTCCTCCCCCCCCAGTCCTCCTCTTCCTCCTCCCCCCCCAGTCCTCCTCTTCCTCCTCCCCCCCCAGTCCTCCTCTCCTCCTCCCCCCCAGTCCTCCTCTTCCTCTCCCCCCCAGTCCTCCTCTTCCTCCTCCCCCCCAGTCCTCCTTCCTCCTCCCCCCCCAGTCCTCCTCTCCTCCTCCCCCCCAGTCCTCCTCTTCCTCTCCCCCCCATCCTCCTCTTCCTCACCCCCCCAATCCTCCTCTTCCTCACCCCCCCAATCCTCCTCTTCCTCACCCCCCAATCCTCCTCTTCCTCCTCGCCCCCAGTCCTCCTCTTCCTCCTCCCCCCCCCAGTCCTCCTCTTCCTCCTCCCCCCCCCAGTCCTCCTCTTCCTCCTCCCCCCCCCAGTCCTCCTCTTCCTCCTCCCCCCCCCCAGTCCTCCTCTTCCTCCTCCCCCCCCAGTCCTCCTCTTCCTCCTCCCCCCCCCAGTCCTCCTCTTCCTCCTCCCCCCCCCAGTCCTCCTCTTCCTCCTCCCCCCCAGTCCTCCTCTTCCTCCTCCCCCCCCAGTCCTCCTCTTCCTCCTCCCCCCCCCAGTCCTCCTCTTCCTCCTCCCCCCCCAGTCCTCCTCTTCCTCCTCCCCCCCAGTCCTCCTCTTCCTCTCCCCCCCCATCCACATCTTCCTCCCCCAACAATCCTCCTCCTCCCCCCACAATCCTCCCCCCCCCCTTTCTCTAGCAGGGGGTGGGGTGGAGGAGAAACACCTCTTGCCTCTGTGCCAAGGGGGGAGGAGAGCCAAGTTTTTGACTTTCAGAGAGTGACGAGGAGGGATTGAGACACCGAGAAGCGCTTGCGAGCCCTTCCTGGGTCGCTGCGATACAAGAAGTAGCTATTATTACCAAAAAAAGTGGAATATTTTTTATTAAAGCTAGAGTTAAGTTTTGTCTAAGCGCTTGTAATTTTTGAAAGTTAGACAGAATGTCCCTCAGATAGCATGTTGTTGTTGGTTTGGTTTTTTTTTTTTTAAACAATGCTTTTCCCAGACAGTGGCCATTCTTTGGAGATGATAATGTCTTGTGTGAAGTGTGGTGTGTGCTGAGCAAACGTCTCTTCTTCTGTAATCACCTCTGTTTGGAGTCTTTCCCAGTCTCAGATGCAAGGTCAGGCAGAGCTTGCTCCGTAGCTCCAAATTAGCAAGGGGTTTGACTGCTGTGAAGTTCATAGTAACATTAAAATTGGTCCTTGGAAAGTAATAGAATATGCATAAGATTTCTGGGAAAATTTATACATATGCATGTAAATGGGAAATGCATTCTGTCCCACATCTTGTCTTGCTGCAAATGATTGATAGACATCACTCCCTCCTGTTGCCCTGGCCTGATAAAGGGAGCTTGCTTTCCAAAACTCCAAAATGAGACTTAGGGACAGTTTATTTGCCGGTGTTTTCATTTACACGCATGTAGCCCCTGGGGCGTCCTCGCTGTCCCCACGCAACTCTCTGGGGACACGAAGGTGCCTCCGTGTCAGCCGCTCTCCTCCATGCGACCCCGCATCGTCTCTCTCTGTACCCCCATCTCTGCCTTGGCCTCAGCCTCCCCGCAGCTGTCGGCAGCTTTTTAAGAGCGGAGGAGGTGACATTTTGCTTAACATAATTCGCCGTAAATCCTGCGCCAGCTCCAGGGCTGCGTGTCCGGCGCGGTGACCAGCTCGCCATGAAATGAAGACTTGAGCACAAAACGTTGCCTGCCCCCCCCAAGCTATCCTCATAAAACTTGTTTGTTCTCAGCGGCTCCTTTTTAGACGCTGTCATTCCTTCAGCTAAAAGTGAGCCTGTAAAAAGTTCAGAGGCTTGTCTGCCCGCGAGGGGAAGCTGAAACTCTGGGAACCTCGGAGCGGATTGCGTGGCTGGCACTGAAGAGAGCGGTGCTCACAGGTTCTTAGTAACACATAGTTTGCCGTGCCTCGAAGATATTAAGAAGCTCAGCGTTAGCTTGAGAATAATACTGAAAGTTCTATTAAGACAATGTGCAATAGTGTGAGTGTGGTATTTCTAACGTGCGTCCATATGTAACACATAAATATGTAGTAAAGAAGGGGTCATGAGAAGGAAGAAGACGGACGCCTCCAGGAGCTGACGAGAAAGCTTCTGTGGCTCTTTAATCTGATGCTGACATCTCCTACTAGGATTTCTGAGACAAAAAAATTCCCTCCAAACTTCAAAGTCTAAAACACTGTGTTGCTGCATCCACTGATGACCATGACACAGTAATGGCATGAAACCGCCATCAGGCTGGGGTTAAATTCCTTTTCAGGGAAGAAGAGGTCAAAAGACTTGGGATACAAGCAGCAAGTCTCAGTTAATGCAAAGGAGAGCAACATCCTTGCATCTCAAATCGCCTCCACCCCCTCCCTTCACTTGGAGTCTTTCTCATCCTCTCCCTCCCCTTTCCTGTGAATTTTTAAAATTTATTCCTTTTTTTTTTTGTACAGCTTCCAGTGTAACTTCGTTCCTGCCTCTCTTCCCTCCTTGTGCTGGGTGGGTGGGTTCCCTGGGTGCTAGGGGGATGCACACATCTCATGGTAACAGGGCTGAAGCACACAGCGCACCCCAGACTAAAGGCAGGAGCTGATCCACAGATCCAGGCAGGCAGTTACTGGGTTTTAACACACATCAGCCTATTACACACGTGTTCCTCTACAGACACACATGCACAAGTGGGGATAGAGGGGAGGGAGAGGTGAGTGATAAAGTCTAGATTTAGAGTTCATACGTTTTGTATTATTTGAGGTCCTGTGCCATTTCCTCTCTATTTATTATTATTTTCTGGGAAATCACAGAAGACACGGGATCACGTTACTGAAGACATTCTCTATATGGGAGCTGTAGCAGGAAGGGAGCTCTGAATGCTTCCCCCTTTCTTGTCACTCTAGGGAAGCGTTTTCCAATCCCAAAAGGATGACTCCCTGGCTGCATTTAGTATTTAAAAAACCAAAACTATGTGTATTTTTTTTAGGTAGAAACATACAATTACAAATAAACAATAAAGGACTTGAGTTCCAAGAGTGCATTTGCGGATTTGTTCATCTTAGTCCCAGTCATGCCCATGAATAGTATTAATTGCTTTGAGCTTTTTATGCAAGCAATCCTTATCCACCACAATAAAATCTGGGTTTGGATTTAGGGAAATAGGAAATTAAAATGTGCTGAGTTCTTATATAAATAGATATTTTAGAATAAGATGCTCTTTGTTAGGGGGAACTTTCTTTCCCCCCCATTCTACTTTTTTACATAAAGGAAAAAAATACAGTCTTCATTCAGAAATGCTTCAAAACTGGCAATCATGTTAAAGCTTTTTTTTTTTTAAAGTTTTTATTCTGTGTAGGAGAGGAGGAGGGAGAAATAGGAATAAAAAATGCTTAACAAAGCCACTTAAGCTTTGTATGTCCGTTTGTCCTGTTTTTTGAGGGGGAGGGATGGGGGGGAAAGGTTGCTCTATTTTATTGCAGAAGGACCCAAATGTTATGAAGGTTTCATCCTTCTTAGAAGTTGTTGGGGGATTTTTGAGATTTTCTTAAGGCAGTGGCACATTTTGTTTCCGAAATACCTGTAATGATTTACTGTTGGGCTGGAAGATAGGGGAAAAGTTTCTAGAAAAAGGGAGTAAGAGGGGATGAGAAAGTTTTTGGACCAAGGCACTGATGGATCACAGTGGGACAAGTGGAGGACTATTCCTGCTGAGTGTTTGGTCTAAGCAATATTTTTCTTGCATAGTACTGGTTTGGATGACATTGTTTTGTCTGTGTTTAAGGCTGTGGTACTGGTTGCAGTGTCTCACGCTTTGTTGTGGTACGAAAAGCAGCATTTCCTCCCCTCAGCGGTGTCCTCCTGTTTTCTGTAATAAACAATACAAGGGGATTCAACACTGTTGAGTATAAATAAAACGGGTGACTCAATGTGCATAATTATTTTGGGAAAATCCAACCTCTAGCTTTTTTCTTTTCCCCCTCAGATTTACATTTGAAATGTTGAAGGAGCAAGCCTCAATTAGAAACTGCTAAATTAATTAATATATTTTAAGAAAGAAAGTAAACCAAGACAGCATTAAAGGATCTGGAAGGGCTCTCAAAACCTACCGTCGCCTCAAGTAATTGTTACTTTTGTGCTCTCCGTTTCTCAGAATCAGAAGTTAGTAAAGTGATCTTCAACTTGCAAATTGTACTTATTCCTACTTTTAAAAGCAAAATAATCTAAGAAACTGTGGGCACATCCCACCACCTCCCTCGTGTCAGCTGGAATGACAAGGCAAATTAGACTATATGGTTTAGACAATATGATTTAATTCAGACGCTGCGTACGATCGTTTTAATATGCAAGGAGTCTAAACAATCTTTTTTTTAAAAAAAAGGAAAAGAGCCCGTGCATTGCGAACACGAGTTTTGAGTTTGCACACAATAAAAGGGGAGTTTAAAAAAATTAGGGGGGAGGGAGGTAGGGCTGGCCGGCAGGCTGTATTGATTAATAATGATGAGCTCAGGAGCCCAGGGAGATGAGTTTCCCGCAGAGACAGGGAGGGAAGCGGGTGCGGGCACACGCGTGTCCGTGTCTGTGCGTGTGGGCAGCGCGCACGGCTTTGTCCTGCCAGCCCCGGGTCCCGGGTGCCCCGTATCCCCTTGGAGAGCTCTGCATCCCCAGGGAAAGACCCGCATCCCCACAGAAAGTCCTGCATTCTCTTAGAAAGCCCCCCCACCAACTTGTGCTCCGCGGCCCCTGCAGCCGCATGGAGAAGTTGTGGTGCAGCCAGGGCTGGGGAAGGAAGGAAGGAAGGAAAGAAGGAAGGAAGGAAAGAAAGAAAGAAAAACGAAGGAAGGAAAGAAGGAAGGAAGGAAAGAAAGAAGGAAGGGAGGAGAGAAAGAAGGAAGGAGAGAAAGAAGGAAGGAGGGAGAGAAGGAAGGAAAGAAAGAAGGGAGGAGAGAAAGAAGGAAGGGGAGAAAGAAAGAAGGAAGGAGAGAAGGAAGGAGAGAAAGGAAGGAAGGAGAGAAAGGAAGGGAGGAAAGAAAGGAAGGGAGGAAAGAAAGGAAGGGAGGAGAGAAAGAAGGAAGGAGAGAAAGAAGGAAGGAGAGAAAGAAGGAAGGAGAGAAAGAAGGAAGGAAAGAAAGAAGGAAAAAAGGAAGGAGAGAAAGAAGGAAGGAGAGAAAGAAGGAAGGAAAGAAAGAAGGAAAAAAGGAAGGAGAGAAAGATGGAAGGAAGGAAAGAAAGACGGAAGGGAGGAGAGAAAGATGGAAGGAGAGAAAGATGGAAGGAAGGAAAGAAAGATGGAAGGAAAGAAAGAAGGAAGGAAAGAGACAGAAGGAAGGGAGGAGAGAAAGAAGAAAGGAAAGAAAGATGGAAGGAAGGAGAGAAAGAAGGAAGGAAGGAGAGAAGGAAGGAAAGAAAGAAGGAAGGAAAGGAAGGAAGGGAGGAGAGAAAGAAGGAAGGAGAGAAAGAAAGAAGGAAGGAAAGAAAGATGGAAGGAAGGAGAGAAAGAAGGAAGGAAAGAGAAGGAAGGAAGGAGAGAAGGAAGGAAAGAAAGGAAGAAGGAAAGAAAGGAAGAAGGAAAGAAAGGAAGAAGGAGAGAAAGGAAGAAGGAGAGAAAGAAGGAGAGAAAGAAAGGGAAGGAAGGAAAGAAAGACGGAAGGAGAGAAAGAAAGAAAAGGAAGGAGAGAAAGAAAGAAGGAAGGAAAGAAGGCAGGCAGGCAGGCTCGGCATCCTCTCCCGCCGCACAACAAAAGCAGCGGTGGGTGTGCTGGAGTCCTGGCCGCTGCACGACTCGTCCCCCCCCCCAGTTCTCCTCCCGCAAAGTTTGTGTCCTCGCGGCGTTCTTTACCTGCCTTTGTGCTCTCCCCGCGGCACCGCGGCGCTGAGAAGGAAGGGAACCTCCTGGAAGGGAGGGAGACGGGGGCTTCTCGGCGTTCCCACCGCCTCCTCCTCCTCCTCCTCCTCCAGCCAAGGGCACCCGCTCCGTCAGGAGCCAGATGCCGCCCTTCTCCCCTTCTCCCCGGGGACACAGATTCCCTGGGAAGCTGCTGCTCCCTTAGCAATTTTTATTTCTTTTAGGGGGACTGTATGGGAGTTCCCTTAAAGCAGCATAATAGGGTTGTTTGGGTTTTTTTAATGTATTTACAAAGAACACGCGGGCGTTTTGTTGTTGGCGGCTGAGCAGCGACTGAAGGGCAAAATTTAAAAAAGCAACAGTAATTTTCTCCCGTTTCGTGCCTGGGTGTGTTTACACGTCCGTGTCTTTTTACACGGTGAAAGTTTGAGGCTCCCCGTGCCACAAAGAATGACAGAGATGAAAATAAGCAGAGTGGTTCTAGTTCCTCTCGCTCTGCGTGCAGGCAGTTTAAAACTACACACACACAACTTGCACTTATTGGTAACTGGAACGATGGAAAGTCCACTCTGTGTGTGCTTCTGCATGGTACCAGGGACACCTTCGAGGCTAAAGCCCTGGTGTTCTCTGCTGTGTGTCTCTTTTTTACCCTCTTCCCTTCCCTGTGGACAGATATCATGGGTTGTTTGCATTTTTTTTCACAAAGTCACTAAAATATTCTTTGTGTTTAAGCTAGAGCGTAACTTTCTGTTAAGCATTATCTCCTAGTGGTTAGTCAAGTCCTCAGAATGTCTCTATTTTCTTTAAAAAAAAAAATTAGCATCCATTTTCACCTGTTAGAGGCCAGTAGGACGTGATACTCAGTCTTATAATTTTAGTCCTCCTCTGCAAGGTTGTTTTGATGTGTTGCAAGGAAGTTATATAAAGAAAAATATTTTAACGTCAACATTAGCTACATCAAAAGGCAAATTTGCTGTAGTGACTCCATCAATTAAAAAGTACTTGCCTACAGTAACGTGACCTTGCAAATGACATCGATAGTTAATATGATCGTTAGTCATTAACGGTATTATTATATTCAAAAATGTAAATTTGTTGCCAGAATCCGCATATTTACTGCTTTGCACGTTTTATTCTTCAATGTTTCCACGTCCTGTATAAAGTGGTCAATTAATTTTTCTCCTCTATCTTGTACAGAATTATTTTTAGCTTGCCTAGTTTTGTCAAATGGACCTGAGGAAAACAGAAGTTGGTTTGGGGTTTTTATTGTTTGCTTGCTTGTTTATTTTCTTTTAGCAAATTTATCTTTAATTCTTTAATAACAAAAAGTAAACTACGGAAGTCTGATGGAGGTAGTCTCCGGAGCATGCTTATCATTCAAATATACCAATAATCAGGGAAAAAGTCTCATTTTTATCCCACCCAATTTAAATTGAAGGTTTCTCATAGCACAAAGACTTGGTAAGGAGTAAATCTCGTTAATACATTTTTGTTTTCTTCTAGATTTGTCGGCATTAATGCATCTGACATAAACTACTCAGCTGGTCGATATGACGCATCAGTTAAACCTCCATTTGATGTAGGTTTTGAAGGTGTCGGTGACGTGGTAGCATTAGGACTCAGTGCTAGTGCCGATTATACAGTGGGTCAAGCTGTGGCCTACGTGAAAGCAGGTTCCTTTGCTGAATACACAGTTGTGCCTGCCAAACAAGCCGTTCCTCTACCCTCTGTGAAACCCGAGTTTCTCACTTTAATGGTAAGTGGTGCTACTGCATACATCAGTTTGAAAGAGCTGGGGGAGCTGTCTGAAGGCAAGAAGGTTCTGGTGACAGCAGCAGCTGGAGGAACGGGCCAGTTCGCTGTGCAGCTTGCAAAGAAGGCAAAATGCCACGTAATTGGAACCTGCTCCAGCAACGAGAAGGGTGGTTTTCTGAAAACCATTGGCTGTGACCGTACGATCAACTACAAAACTGAAAATGTCGAATCCGTTCTTAGGAAGGACTATCCTGAAGGTGTGGATGTGGTGTATGAATCTGTTGGGGGGAAGATGTTTGACTTGGCTCTTAACTCGTTGGCTACCAAAGGGCGCCTGATAGTTATCGGGTTTATCGCTGGCTACCAAAACCCTACTGGCCTCCTGCCCATTAAAGCAGAGTTATTGCCAGCAAAACTATTGAAGAAGTCTGCCAGCATCCGGGGTTTCTTCTTGAACCATTACCTTTCTGAATACAAAACGGCTCTGAAGCACTTGCTCGAGATGCATGAAAGAGGAGATCTGGTTTGTGAGGTGGACTTTGGAGACATGTCTCCGGAGGGCAAGTTCATTGGCTTGGAGTCTGTATTCCGTGCTGTAGATTACATGTACATGGGAAAAAACATTGGAAAAATTGTAGTTGAATTACCTCACTCTGTCAACAGTAAGCTGTAAAAACAGAACAATGATATAAATCAGAAGAGAGAAAATGGGCACTTTATGCCTCAGAATTACTAGAAACAATTTCTTTTTTTTTTTAAGCTTCATAATGGATATTATATTAAAAAACAGCATTAAAGTGCTAATAAAAAGTTTTGTGGGGTTTTGTTTTTCTTTTCTTAAAAGTGCCTAAATCTGTGTCTGTGTCTGTAGCACAAACTTAATGGGCCTGTGTTTGACTTTGTTGCTTAGGCTGGCATGAGACAAGAGCATTGTTCTTGACAGAATAAGTCTTGATGCAGAGGCAGGTTTAGTCTGTCAGACTGGTTTGATAATACTTTATATGTAATTCAGCTCAGGAAAAAAAAAATCTTTCAGCAATTTTGATTCCCTGATTTAAAAATAAAAGTGTTAGAACTAGACTAAGTAAAGAGTATCTTCTGGTTGCTCTATTAATCTCTTGAAGTTTCTGGAAAAAATTACACTCTTCACTTTTTGTCACAAACACGCTAATCATAATTCAGTTGCATCATGTATCATAGTAATATTCCTTGACTGGTTACACAGGGAACATTTATCCTCTAATTCTGACATGTCAGTAATATTAAGAGAAGCAACTTGACTTTTTTTTTTTAATTATGTCTTTTGTAACTATAAACAACAGTTTTAAATCTGTGACTACAAGTTGCATCATAGTCTCATTTTATTGCCTTTTCCTTTGCTGTTGTTACTGTTTACTGTCCTTCTCCCCTTTAGTCAGTGTTACAAGATGATTGGAGTGTTCACTTGCGTTTAGGTCCTGTGTATTTGTTTAAGATTTAATAAAGTTAAAAAAGCTATTTAAATATTTGTGGCATTTATTCATGTTGTTCCAGTTCTTGCTGACTAGCTCCTTTGTAGGTAATCTTTGTGTTGTACAGCTCTTTGACCCGTGATTCTTGTTGTGACTTCCCATAACCAGGCTGCTGTTTCTACTTTTACCGAATATTGCTTCTGCAGAAGCCCTTTTACAAGCAGCAAGACCATTTTAAATCTGCAGTCGTAGTACCTCATACACGTACCGAAGCTCAGCCATAGATTATCTAGCGGCTGCAGTTAAAAGGTTTTGTAAAGTTTTGACAATTCTTCCTCACTTAATAGATATTATTAATGGTACATACAGTGGGAATTCCAGCTAGAAGTGTAATATTTTCCAGAACAATAAAATACTTTAAACTATGCTTGCTCTACATCTTTTTTCCATGGCAAATGTTTAAGATTTTAAAGGCTGCTTTTGCCACATCTTTTGAAACTATATATACATTTGTATGCAGTTGGAGAGATGGAAATTTCCTAAGATCATACACGTAATAATAAACGTAATGATAGACTGATAATGTCTAGGGGTTGAAGGAAAATATCCAGGGTAAACTTAAGTTTTGGGCATTATTCAGGACTAACTGTACATGACGTGTTTAAAAGTAACTTATATTTTGCTCAGTAGTACAAGCAGTAGAGAAAGTATTTTTAAGTTTGATTTAGCGTTTTTTAAAAGATTTAGTGCATCCTAAATAACTATGCAACAAAACTGTCTCTTTTTTGGGCCATGACTACTGGGTTTAGCCCCACTTTTGAGGATCTTGGAGAAAGGCAGAATGTCGTGAGGTTTTGCTACTATTTCTCTTTTACTTGAGCTGAGTATGAAACCACTACGATCTTTATTTTCACCAAGATCTGCAGCTAGAAACATACATTCCCATTCTCCTCTAATATTAGGAACATCGTGGTGTTTTATGTGTTTTGAGTGATTAGAAAGGCATATTTATTGGCCTTGGAAATGGAAGATACAAACACTCAAGAAAGATAGAAACACTAGAAAGATACAGACACTCAAGTACCTTACAAGATCAGAACATACAAATTCTCACTATTTTATTCCTAGGTAGATAGTTTCTTTTCTCAAAGGCAGTGCCCTTGGTCAGTAAATGTATCTTGTTTGGTTGTTTTTTTTTTCTTGAAGAAAAAATTTTTCTTGAAGAAAAAAAAAAAAGAAAAAAAGGCTGTTTGTTATGTACTAGGGGAAAGTAAAAAGAATACAATTGTTTACATCTGTGCTAAGCATGGAAGAGTTCCACAGGTAACAGTTTTTCAAATTAAGTTCCTGCAGTCCTGTGCCAAAACATATCCAAGTGGCCTGATTTTCAGAGGTGTTGATCGCTGCCAGTCCGGTAGTTTTAGGTGTTTCTGAGGGAGTGAATTCCAAATGTTTTTGTCAGAGAAAAGTTATTGTAACAGGATTCTGTTTGGACATACAGCATTTTACTTTCTTTTTAATATGTTGCTTTGTATGTAACATCGAGTAATATGACTGCCCTGGTCTCTTTCACTGGTTAAAATAAGGCAAGAGAGGAACCTTTGGAAGATTCATATATATACATATATATATACACACACGCACATATTTTTGTTTTCCACATATGACATTTAGTTCATTTTAATCTGGGCTTTTGGCTTATTATTTTGCACTTTCATACTCTTCACAGCATTAATTAAAAGTTTAATTTTTTATATGCAGAACTTGTATGGCCAATGTGCTAATTCCACAGTGCTTTTGGGGTTTGGGTTGGGCTACGGCCGTCGGGCTTGTCCTTTTCATCAAATGCCTATGCTAAGCTAAAGCGGTAACTCAGGGTATTACAGGATTGCTCTTCCACGAATGAATCCACAGTGGAGAAGTAGGTTTTGTTTTTAAAAATACAACTTCAATAATTTAGATTGCTGAAAGAGAGCATTATTGTCGGGGAGAGGGTGAAAAGTGTTTCTGAAAGACGCAGATAACGCTTTTCTGCTGAGATTCATAATAATTTTTGGTTTGCAGGAGGGAGAAAGAAGCCAACTTCTCTTTATTTAAAAGTATATTCTGCAAACTTACAGTTATGGGAGCAGAGCTGACTTTGAATAAGTAAGCTATGATGGATTTAAATAATGTTTAAATATTAGCTAGATAGGAAAATGTATATGGCATGCACACACTGAGAGTGGTGATAGGACATTGAACATACAAGGAAAAGAAATACTGTAGAGTCACAGCAAGGGATTAATAACAATACACTTAATATGCTTGCAGAAAAGGTGTATTAAAAGCTGTGTGCACAGTGGGGACTTAAATGATTAAAAATAATAATACATTTGCCTGGGAAGGACTAAGTATGCTATATGTAGAGAGCAGGGATTTAAATAATAATACTATTAATAATAGCAGCTCATTGAGATGTGGTTGCTAGCACTACATCCTAATTTTACCTTTCTAAATGAATTTGCTACAGAGGAATCTGGCATTGTTTGCTGAGGCTAACAACAGAATTTCCCTTTCCTACACACATATGCTTCCATGGAAAAACAACAAAGAAGTAGATGAAGAGCTGGCTTTTTTCCTGAGTCTGTCACATGTGTGCATAAGCACACACACATGGACACACACGTACTCACTCTCTCCTGGCCTGCAGCCCTCAGCACATTTTACAGACGTGCTTCCTACTTAATTGTGATGCTGGATCTCCTTTACACCTTTTTGAACCAAATTAAAATTTCTACCGAGCAATAGTTTCCTATATATTTGTATGTGTGCGTGTGTTTATATATAAAATGTGTGTATTTAATAAGTAGATAGGAATAGCTGCTCTGTCATGTAAATGCATTTAATTACAGTCTCTCACGGAAAAGTTCAGTGTAGTGTTTGCAGATAGTGTATGTATTCCTACTCCTGTCTGAGGAGTAAAGAAATTTCTCTACTGAATAACTGTTAGTATCTATTTTACAAGATTTACTCATTTTCAGGTACCTAATGTAGCTGCTAGCATGCATGCACAACAATACAATTTATATGGTAAATGGAACCAAATAATGGCTTCACTGAATGTTATGGCTGCACTGAAGGGAAATGTCACGGTAAATAGCTGCCAAATTATGGATCATGCCGAAGTGTCACAACTGCACTAAAGACAAATAGCACTAGAGGCTATTGCCACTGTGACGCTTTTGAGTTATGAAGAAGAGGAGCAGCCTGATGTGAGTCTCTTTGTGTCCTCATTATAGCAAAGGGTTACTGGTGCAGTGTACGAGAAAACCTAGTCTTATGTGGTAGCTAGTTATTAATCTGTTCTTTTTGAATCTAACAGCTGTAGCAAACCAGAAAACCTTTTCCTTGCTTTATGAATACATATACGCGCGCACACAAACAAAGAAAAACCTGCAGGTTTTATGAATGTAAATGTGTACAGGAAATGACTGGTAATGGAAAAATGTTGTAATAAAATAATCTAATCAAAGAATATTATTAAATTTAACATCGTATGTGTCTGAAAGCTTTAGTTGCTTCTTATGCAGATAGATGTGTGAAATATAAGCAATAATGCACTTTCTCTCTTTGTAAAGACTTGAGTAGTAAGGACATTACCAACTAAATTGCTTCTTCTAAACTGAAGTGTGTCCCGGTTTCTTTCATTTTAATGGGAGGGTAATAAAGATGAAAGACTAACATTTTAACTGATGGATCCCTTAAGCTACAGAATCGAAATTTATTATGTTTTGAGGGAATATGCTAAATCCTGAAATGTGGAGAGAAGCAGGGAAATCCCAGGTAAAATAAAAGCAAAGTAATTTTTTTTATTTTTTAAAATACAACATACTTTTATGAATGGAAATTTACATATAGTTTTTACTTAAGCTGAGAAAGCAATATTGTTTTCTCTTTGGGGGGAAAAAAGTGAAAAAGGGTAGGGATATTTGGAGGGGAAAAAAAGCGATTTGAAAATGGAGGGCCATCGCTCAGCAAGTGGCCTCTTCTTTCTAGGATCACTTTTCAAACCCTGCCTGCAGTGTTCAGGGAAGAGAGTTTGATGCTCTGCACACTATTGTACACACCACAAACGTACCATCCATAATACAGCACAATTGTCAGTCGCTGTTTTACAGAGGGGCCAGGGCTGAACAATCATGGTGGATAAATTACTTTTTTATTCTACAGCAAGTGGCCTTCCTACCAAGTGAAGCTTAAGGTCATTGGCAGGGCAGCGAGGAGGAAGCTTATATATTAGTTAACTCTAATGCACTAATAGTGTTCAGATAGAGGAACTATACCGATTAATTACAGTTAGGTTTGCTTTTCAAGATGGGAGTGATGACTTGAAGAGTTACCGCGCTGCAATATATATGTTTTGCTTTCTTGCTACTCCCCTTCTTGCTACAATATTCCTATACATAACTTAGTTGGTTTTTTTTTTCTTTTGCCTCTGCATTAAAGCCTTCAATATTCATTATTACAAGCATTCAGGCTTCAGATATAAGGAAATGTTCGAAAAAGATTTTTAAACTGTAGCAGCACATTCTGCTAACATTTTTCTACAGTGTAATCTAAAGGGGGGAAGGGAAGAAAAACCTGTCAAAAATTAAGTAGAACATCCTTGAATGGCAATTAGCATGCCCAGAATTTATTTTATGTACAACGCAGTGGCAAGTAGCTGCTTCTTATTAAATGAAAATCCTGTATTATGTACTTCAGGAACATTCCAACTAATGAGTATGTAATGTCCTTAGTATAACACAGAACTTCTTTTTGTGTTCACAACCACAAGATGCTGGAAACTTGACAAATGATATCATTTAAGACAGATGCCTGCCTTAGGGACCTGTTTTTTGGCTTCCTGTTTCTGGTTTTTATTTCAATAACATTTGTAATTGCCACAGGATCTGTACCTGTGTAGTGTTTTAACCCCTTCAGATATATTCCACTGCATTAACTCCTTGGGTAGGTACTCAGGAATCTTTTCTTTTTTTTCCACTCCCCAGCTGGCGTGTTCTTCCTCTCTCACAAGCACAGATACACACATATACAGAAGTGGGACCCATTTAGACCAGATAAATCCTAACACGACGGGAGGTAAACACTCACTGCACTAGCTGCATTTTACTAGTGAAAAAGTACATGTGGGCCAGGCCCAAGGCAAAAATTAAAAAGCTGTCAGGTATAGCCTGCTAATTCTCAACGAGTTACAACAAAATTCTGTGCACACGGCACAGGCACACAATACCTTGCTCTCGGTTATACTTTCTAGTGTATTGTTCCCCCCTTTAAACTCACATGCTTTATTTAACTTATAGGGCAGGATGATTTCTGACATCACTGCAACGAGATGTTGGTTGTACGAGGCATTTTGGTGGTGCTAGTCCAACACGAGTTGTTAAGTCTACCCTGTGGCTCCAGCAGAGCCTGCTTCGAGTATCCCAGGACAGCAGCAGTTTTCAGCTTCCCAGGCACTCAAGCACGGATCCTGGCAGACTGCAAGAAACCTTCCTGCAATCCAGAGCAGCCCAGAGGTTTTGGCGGTAGCTTATGTCATGTTTTCTCTCTCATTTGCTTTTTTGTAGGTCTTGCAAAAAAAAAAAAATAAAATAAAATTATAAACAGGCTGTGCATGAGAAGCGCATGTGGTTTTGCGTAGGGGAGTTTTCACTGGGAGATGTTACTAAACCCTACGCTGCACTATTGAAACAAATGAGGGCTTGGAAAGAGCACAAGCTTGTGGCACCTATTCTGCAGGTGAGAATTTTGTACTTGTGAGAAGCACTTAGCTCTCCTGGACTTGCAGTGGTTTCCGATGTCATTCTGAAGTAAAAACTTTACATTCAAGCCTTCTGTCACGGGACAGGTAGTCTCATTGCACCTGTGCGCTTAAGCAAAGTTTATCCTGTGAAGTTTCGAGCAGCCTTATCTTTCTTCAGAACTGGAGCTGAGGACAATTGAAACCTGAAGAAACATCTTAGTTTACTGCAGGACCAGACAGCACATCATACAAATGCACCCTCTGTAAGAGAAGGAGGAGGAAGTCTTTATCTTCCATCACAAAAGGGAGGTCGAAAGGACCAAGCAAGTGCCAGACCAAGTCACTTCTGCTGTTCTAGGGTTGATTTTGAGAGGAAGTAGGCAGGCACAAAAATCTCATTATGCGTTACTAGCACGCTGGCTTAAAACCGTCCCCCTAAGGGGCTAATTCACAAAGGGGCTAGAAGGAAAGGAAATTTGTATATTTTCTGGAAGCAGTAAGACATGACATGCAGCATGGTTCTGGCTGATTACAGCATGCCTCAGGTGAGCTGGGAGGCACGAGGCTGGGAGCCAAGTGATTTCAACCACCCAAGAAAGAGAACGTCACAGAAATGCGTCGTGTTCCATGTCTGACTGCTGCAAAGAAAAAGACTCTGACTTCATTCATGTTGGCATGATATTATTGGCATGACTGTCGCTGGCAACCTATCAGGAAGTTTTATTTGCATCCAGAGTTTTGAAGGCCATTCCATAACGTTAAACAAGGATAATGCTGAAAATGTCTGGCTTATTTGCCCCTTGACACCTATGTGTAAACCCTCATTGAAGCCCTAATGAGGGGTTCTCCTCAGGCTGAGCTATTTTCGAAATAACCCCTGCATACAAGCAGTATAATCTACCTTTCGTCCCTGCTTAGGGTGTGGGAAGAGTAATCAGAAGGAAGCGAATAAAGTACATTATTTTTCCTATATTCTCAGTAATCGAGATGCAGTCAGTTATTGGATCATTTGACTTTTAACTGAGCTGGGAAACCTCAATCTGCTAACACAAGTGCCTACAAGTAAGAGAGATATTGAGTCAGTTTCCTCTCCTGGGAATGTAAATGAGGAACAAGAATAACACTCTTGAAATCAGCGTAAAAATGGTCTCTGAGGAGAACCTGGCTCTTATTTCCCTCTGTATATGTGTGTTCATGCTGCTGGAAAAAAGCAGTTCTAGTGCAGACCTGCCTAACCTCAAACCTTAGTGAAATTTCCCAGTACATCCAGAAGTCTCCCAAAGTTCTGGGAAGTGCAGCGTGTTCACAGTTGCTGCTGGTGCAAGAGCTGCAGAGGCAACAGCAGCAGCTCTGCCGGCTCTGAGCGGTGGCAAAGTGAGCCCTGCTCAAGAGAAATTGCGAAAAAGGCAGCCTCCAGTTCTCAGGTACCCTTCTTTACAAAATTAATTAAGATGTGAGGGACACGTTGCCATCCATCCCAGTTTAAAAAATAGTTCGCCCCCACCTCCAAAATCCTGAGTTATTTGATAACTGTTCTTCCCTTCTTTCTCCCCGCTTCCCTCCCTTCTCTCAGGGGAAGAAAGAAAAGAGATAAGGTGAAATAATCATAAAGGGGAAGGCTGCTGGAAGCATTTCAGGCTTTTCTTTCTGTTTGCAGGGGGAAGTTCAGTTATCCTTGTCTTGTAACATCCCTAAACCTAACAAAGCACATGGAGTTTTGCCTATAGGCTCTGCTACAAAATTTGAGTAGATTTATGGCAAATATATGCAGTTTCCATTTTACCACAGAGAGAGATATCATTTTTGTTTTCAATATACAGCATCTTTTCTAGTGAAATGGGGGGAGAAAAGAAACACCAAAAACAACCCACTGAGGACTCTTTCCACCTGTACGATTTCATTTGCCGTGTCTTTCATTCTAGTTGTTAATGCTGCAGTTCTGCGTGATGAGGCTACTTCTATTGCATTTCTTCCTTTCCTGTTTATGAAAAGCTGACATGTTCAACAGTCACAAAATACACAAAAAGAGGAAGGAGCGAAATATTCCTCCTTTCCCACAAAGCTGAAATTGTAGCAGTACAAAACAGTCCAGCAGCGGTTCACATGGAATGAACCAGAATCCTGCAAGGCAATTGGAGAGCTATAGAGAGGCTGTAGAGAAAAATGTTGTATTTAGCAGGGGCAAAAAAAGACATTGTTGGTGGCATCGTGTTCAGACGACTGGAGAAAAGCCAACGCTTGTGCTTCACCTCAGATGAGTTCAACAAATAGCAATAGGCTTTTATTTTCCCTATGTAAATCAGATACAGTCCTAAATCTAACAGCAACATTTCACAAATATACTGCACTGAGAACTAATGCCAGTGCTCTTGCTTTCTAGATTCTTTTCTTCCACCTTCCTGGCATTATGTCACATTTTTCAACTAATTACAGACTAACGCAGGGTGGAAAAGCAATGAGAATGATTTCTTTGCTTCCAGAAATATAGTCAGGACTTCACTGTATTTGTCACATATAAATGACAGTATTACCTCCTATAGCTTTCAGTAAACAAAATGTTGATAGCACTGTCATGATGGCTGGAGGGGAATGAACACAGTCGTTCAGGCTTAGATTTCATTGGGACTTCCCAGAATAATTTTGCCAGAGTACGACTGACATCCACTCTTATCCAAACGATGGAAAATTTTTTTGATCCTTGAAAGCTAGCCACACTGTATTGGAGGGAATACAGAGAGTGGTACTTTTCCAGTGCTTTCCTATCTATCGTGCAGTAAGTGGAAAGGTTGAACAGACCCCAATTCTGACACTTCTACATTAGGCAACAAGTACAAAAGTCTGAATAATTTTAAAGAAACCACCCAAGTATTGAGAACCTGCCTCGCTCCAAGAAGATACAATCCCAGAGGGCTGTGGCTGAATTAGTCTTTTTGTTCAGCTCTGTGTTTGAAAAAACAGCAACCCTGAATACTCTTCTCCGCTGCCCAGGTTTGGCCTGGTTCTGTTCCTGGCTTTGCTCTGAAGCACACCAGCTCTCCCTACCTTGTATATTTTAATGCCGACACTGATCTTCAATCAGCATTGCCCTGGCCTTCCAGTGAAAATATGCCAAAATGTCACAGGTTTCCAAATGAAATGCAAATACTGAACTTTCTGAAATTTACTGATAGTATTTTACTCCTTTACTGCATCTGAGCTGTACCAATGAGACACAGCGGAAACAAGGGTTTAAGATTCCTGACAGTAAAGGTAAAGTTCCTTGCACTAGCCACTCCACAGATGTCTCAGCTGGATGGTCTGTAACACCTCTGGAGAAGAATACGAGTCCTCTGACTGCTCGCTCACTCAGTATAATGAAAAGAAGCAATGAAATACTCAAAGTCAGGTCAGCCTACCTTTTGTCGTACGTAACAGTTATTACACAGATGTCACAGCAGCAGGTGCAAAATAAATACCTGGATAATGGAAACCATTTGCTTTGCCTTTAGCCACAGGCATCAGGTCTGATTTACTGGTGGCTGGCAGCTAGAAAGCATGGGAGAGCCAGGTCCCTATAGCCAGCCTCACCTTTATGTGCTCAGAGATGTGAAAAGAGAGACACGGTAGAAGTTGCTCTGGAGGAGACCGTCTTATTTTTCTCCCGTGCCCTCCTCCCCACGCTCCCTACTATTCTGCCAGAGCAGGGAGATTTAGCAGAGCCATGAATCTATGCTTATGCACTGCCCTTTCATCAGTTGGCCCTCAGTGGATGTACACAATCTGGAGCAGTCTTTGCTCAAGGCAAACAAAGTAAAGGAGGAGAGTGACATTTCAGACTTTCATTGCAGAGTCATTCAGGTCACTCGCTGAAATTATAGACACCAGCTCCAGCAATGTTAACAGCCAACTTTAGATTATTAACCATCCTTCGGATGGCAGTACATTTATGGTGCCAGTGCACGGAGTATTTCTCCAAATTACAGGGTGTCCTAACACAGCCGGTCAAACCACATGGACCTCTAGATGCAGTAAGCAGTGTAATTAAGTCTGCTTTCTCATTTGTACTTCCCCAGCAGCGCTCAAAATACACTCTCAACCACTGGATGCTGCTCTTTGCATCAGGCTATGAAAGGAGATAAGAGCGAAGGGTGCCTTAACAATAGCTCATTAAGGAGACCTCAAACATTTTCTTTTATTGCATTATTTATATTTTGGGTGATAATAAAACACTATTTCCAGGGCACAGTGCACTGAAGAAGCTTATTGGCCTGTAGGTTTTTTCATTTCATTAGATGTAGAAGGGGGAGGGCCATAGAGATTTTTTTACCTGCTGCTTTCCTGAAAGACCTGGGATTTTTTTTCTTCCCCTCATCAAGCCATGCATTGTCAATACCACTGAGATCAAACAAACTTCATTAGCCCTTTCAAATATTTCTGGGAAAGGCAGTGACCACTTTTTGTGCTAAGACTCTAGAAATTCACTTTCAAGGCAGTGATCACTGATATCACTGGTAGGATCCATTTTTTAATATAATGACCTTCTGCATACAAACAAACAAGTATGAAGAAGACCTGAATATTTAGATTCCCATGAAAAGAAAATAAAGCTAATTTCACACAAAAGAGTCCGTATTAAAAAACCTGATCAAAATAATAATACATATAATAGTCATAAACTCTTATTCCCATTCCTTAATTGTATTTTATAGATTATTTTATAATCTAGCACTGCATTAATTACAGTCTTTCCTCTTATTCTTTCTTTATTCTCTTACAGAACCATTCTCACTGTGTAACTTTGCTGCAATATGTTTCGTTACCTGTGTACAGATCCAAGAATAAGATTTGGCCCTGATCATGGAACATTCACTCACTTTCAAATGTAAGTAAAAGAACTGAAACTAATAACTGGAAACTGCAAGTGCTAAGAATTCCTTCTTTATTACAGTGCAACTCCTCCTCTTTAGCTTTTCATTCTGCTGTTTCTGTGGTAGAAACATAACATTAATGGCTATTAAAGTTAAAAAACATCCAACAAAAACCCCAAAACACCAAAGCTGGAAGGGGCAGAGGGTATAGAAACTATCAGATATTCCAAAGAGATCATGTGAGAATTTAGGTTGAAAATAGAGGCTATGCCACATATGGAGTGAATGCCAGGTCTGTTCTGTGGTGTGGAGAGGGACTCTAACAGAGTTCATAGGCTGTGAAAATATCGTCATGTCTGTATGTAAGAATTAATTAAGAGACTGGACATGAACTAGACAGAACTGCTTCTTGTGTTCTTTTAAGCCTTGAAAATGTCCACTAAGTCTGTTGAATGTGGAGAAGGATGGCATCTTGATACTAAATGAGAAAAAGGCATTGTTTGATATAAACTACAAATACTTTCATTATCCAAAAGAGTCTAGTAGCTAAAGAAATATGGGAAGGACAAAAGCTTTCTGATTTTCAGTATCATAGGATTAGTTGGACTGTATATACTATTCACTGCCTCTCTGAATTACAGATTGCCGAGATCTCCATCCAGAAATACAATGTACTGGTATTCATCTTGTCAATGATATATACTCAGAGGGCTATTTCTCTAATTGATGGCTTCATCATTCAATTCGAGATGCATAAGGATAGCTATTGTTATCTAACACTAACTATCATATGTTCCTATTGTTCCACACTTCTCTCCTTGTCAATAGCATCCAAGATATCATATCTAAATCTTCAAGATAGCGAAAGGAAGGTGCATTATTTGTTGACTCCACACATCACATTATTAAATTTTTGTGAGCAACCTGCACATCTCCCCCCTGATATCTTTAAGTATTCAATTAAAATTGGACAAGAGAGTACACCGATACAAATAAATACTCAGTCAAATGAAGGCTTTGCATTGAATTCTTAAGGTATTCTAATTCAGGTGCTTGCTAGCAGGCGCTCAGTTCAAATCAGGACAGTGTTGCGAGTGTGAGAATGAACTGTTTATAAAAGGGAGAAGGCGGATTTCTTTATGGTAGAGTCGTGGCAGAGGTTTGACAAGAAATGCTTCTCCCGGTACAGCTAAGCAGAGAAGTAGAACCCTATTATATGGATGAGTGGGGCCGGCAATGGCATCTTGTCATTCTAACTTGTATAAGTAAGCAAGCTTAATTGCTCCTTGTCTTTTCAAGATGACTTTCCACCAACAATCTCATTATCACACACATATGTTTATTGCACATATCCAAGTCCCTTCATGCAGACCTGAATGCAACGAGGAGAGCAGCAATATTATGTTATCCAGTAACATTGTTTTTCCTTCTTTTTTTTTTTTTTTTAACCAGATGGATGTGACCTGCCTTCTCTTTCTGTGGCTATCAGGGTGACCAGAGGCAGTGGAATGTACACCAGGATTAGAAAGAATAAAACCACGGGGAAAACAAGCTGTCAAGAGAATAGCATACTGAAGAGGAAAAATGTAAACATGACTTCTATTTACCGAGATTAATATGTAAAGTTAACATGTTTGTCATGGAATACATTAATATGTATGTTTTCCTATTATGTAGATCTTTTCCTATGTTACTTAATAGAAAAGGGTATAATCACAATGATGGGGCAAGAATGTCACTTAAAAATTAGGTGATGGCCAGTCAACATAATATAACCACTACAGTGTCATTTCTGATTTAGATGTGGTGATATCAGTGTAATTGCCGCTGGGAAGAAATTATAATGGCTGTTAATGATAAATAAAATGACAAGAAGGAGGGTCCTCCTTCACATATAATTCAAAGCAAAATTCAGCTGCTGACTTCCGTAAGCAACTCAGTGCCGTTCATTGATAAAGAGGAAATAAGCAGGTCTTGTGCCGCTGCATGGCCACAAGAACTGCACTGTCATTTCCCAAGTCCAAGCCCAAGCTCAGATGCTACAGGTCTAACAAGATTTCACTATACTATTTCCACTCAGGAGAGATACAGCAGTGAAGCTCATGTACAAGTGAATCTTAATGGAAAGTTCAAAAATAAGGTAAATGCAAGTGTACAATCATGCGTGTGGATACTTTTCAGAGCCCCCAAATACTCCAGCTCTGTCTCTGTAAACACAGACAGCCTTAACCCATGGATCAAAAGACTTACTTATGCTTGTTTTATATCCTCAATGTGTCAAGAATGAGCTACACGAAGTATCGTTCACCTACTACACATGGCTTGTTAGCCTACTGAAGAGCATCTTTCAACTCATTCACACATTAAAAGCCAGGAAACCAACATTTGATTACTAGTTCTAACATTAAGATCAAAGACCACATCTTCCCATCTGTGAAGAGCAAGAGCCCAATTCTTTTCTCCTCTCTCTGTAATTACAGAAGAATTGAAACACACGGTCGATGTTATACTCCTCATCCCATGAATAACATAGTTCTGTTCTATAACAACACAAAACACAACAGTATGGCACACGTACATATATTTTTTTCTTAGGCATCTATGAAAGAAGACAAGTATAAGCAAATCTGTAGTCACATCTTCGCAATACTCCCAGTCTGCAGCTACCCAAAGCTCAGAGACTGCCTGATCCCCAAAAGTTATCCTAGTATATAAAACAACAGCACTCTTAAAAGAGAAAATACCGTGTGCCTGCCAGTTATCTTCATTTGGGATCTTCAAAATCAACTAGTACATGTTGGTGTCAGGGTTAAATTTATAAAAGCATTAAATTAGAAACACACAAAAGGTACAGGCAACATTGGCCAACCTGTTATTTCATTATCATAACAAGGTTTTTAGTTACCTCTTGGTGGAACACATTTGAAATATATGTATGAACAAGGATCAGTGTTCACCTGGAGAATAAACCTACCCATTTTCAGGTGAAACCAGTCTGCTAATTCGGTTCTAGCTGACACAAGCACTTCAGCAGCTGGTTTACTCTTGGGCACATACAGCCAAAGAGGGCATGGACAGTGAAAGAAGAGATGGTATGAAGATGAATAGTTTGTAGCATGCTTTATAAAATGTAGCAAAACAAAATAGAGAAAACTACAGTAAAACATTTGAAACAGTAGTCCAGCATTTCGAAGTATATAGGATTTTAGTTTTTTAGTGGTGGGAGTGGTTTTGTTTTACTATAGGGTATGTCAAAGGAGCTGGATATGCCAAACTCAAGCTAATTGTATTGGCTCCCTTGCACGACGATCATTTGCTGATAAAATGTTACAGACACATTTAGGCAACAGGTTTTTATAGGATACCCGGTGCTCTTTATAATGCAATCAATTACATTTAGTGTATACTTTTTCTTATGCATTGTTTTACTTCTGTTGACAAACAATAATGATGAAATGTACACCTTTCAAGTGACTGAATCTGCCTCCATTTCCTGGATTTGAGCTGTCTGTCAGGAACTATCAGTCATCAAGGAAACAGGCTTACCTATTGTTTAGTAATGGGAATTTTGGTTTAGTGCCTGTTATATGTTTGGGAGAACTAGAATAAGAGAATGTGGGCTGAGGTGGATCTTACTCATTTGCCAGCTTTGTCAAAGATGCTGGGAACACTTCCTTTTAAAACGCAAAGCTCCAGAAGAGCTGCAAAGAAAAGCCTTCTTATGAGTTCCCACGTTGAAAGACTCCTTGCAATAGCTACACAAGCTTGCTTGGATAGTTAGTGAATTAACACCAATTCAAACCCCTGCTCACCAACAGAGCACCAAAGAGGCACCAAAGGACCCCAGATGTCCACCTCTCTTCCAACAGCAGTAAGGTTCTCCAGCCATGTGTCCTTTTCTACAGGGCACACACATATCAACAGGTACCACAAAAGTGCTTTACCTTTAAGCTGTGCTGGCATTTGCATATGAGATATCCTTTCCGTGTACCATGTGGGACGCCAGGCTGGTGGGCATCCACGTGATATCACTAATCCAGCCCTGAAAAAGTTGTGACTTGAGCACCTACCTGACATGAAGCCAGAGAAGAGAATTGAATTCAGTTCTTCCAAGGCAATTCAAAGGCATGTTTTAGAAGTGCCATAGCCACCAAATATGGGGACTGTATTTGAATAGAGATATCTTCTTTTTTTTTTGGCTGATCTGCTTTATAGAAAGTATATTCATAGAATCATAGAATCACCAGGTTAGAAAAGACCCATCAGATCATTGAGTCCAACCATTCCTATCAATCACTAACCCATGTTCCTCAGCGCCTCATCCGCCCGTCCCTTAAACCCCTCCAGGGAGGGTGAATCAACCCCCTCCCTGGGCAGCCTCTGCCAGTGCCCAATGACCCTTTTTTCCTAATGTCCAGCCTGAACCTCCCCTGGTGGAGCTTGAGGCCATTCAATACAGTAAGAGCCAGAACTCAGACACCCAACTCCTGACTGGCCATCATAATCATTATACTTTAAAGTCACATCCTCTCTTCCCACCCATAATGCTTTCTTCTGGAATACCTCAGTTTCTAGGATCTCTGTTGCACAAAGAGCAGAGACATTGCCCTGCAGCCTGGGAGTCTTGTTAGAACAGAATTTGATTCTCAACTTCTCACTCCGATACTGCTGCCTGAAATGCGTTGCATCTGGGCGTTTCTAGGAGCATTCTGGTCTTGATCCACTCACTCTTATCACCTGCACCTGATACAGAAGGTATTCTTCACCTTCCAGAGCAGGCTCTCATTCCAGATATTTAGCTGGCTTAGGGAACAAAGCACAAATCTCACCTCTCCCATGTGACCACACTAACCACTGAGCTAAACAGTCTGTTCAGGTTTACTCAGTTTCCCTGACCTACTAAATGTTTGTAAATCCCACCTGAAACACATCCGCAAGAGACCTTGGGAAAGCCCCACCTCAAAAGCCAGTCGTGCAGCCTTTGGTGGCTTAGACTGGGGATTAAGAGCTGTTGAGGCTTTCCCAGGTGACTCAGCAGCAGTAATTCCTTTGGGAAGAGCGCAGTTTCCAGGGCTGGAATTTAACCAGAATTAACACCCAGCTCCTGTGAAAATTCCCATTCTTCATAATCACTGCCACTCAGGACTTTGGTTTTGCACCTCGCTAGTGCAGGGTGCTTGCCCCAAGCACTTGGTGTGGGTTGAGCACCGAGGGGAGTGCTACCTGTTGATGTGCCTGCAACGCCTTCAGAAGCAGTTCTCTGCCAGCTTCCTCCTAAAACTTCTGCTTTACTACAGCCTGCTTCAGGCTGGTAACTGGATTTTTTTTTTAACCACAGGCCACGGTACTGTACAATTATGAAAGTACTTTATAAAAGATTTTCAGTTGCATGCCCTGAGGAAATACACAGAAGCCTCAAAAACTTGCTGCTTCCCTGCTCTTTCCCATGTGCCACCTAACCAATCTGAGGTATAAGTGTGAAAATGGTCCAAACCATCTGCAGAGCTTCCCTGGCCCCATTTTCCTGAGGAACCTTTCTAGGAGAAGCATCTCCTGTTGGCCACCGCTGACCATGTGGATTTGGACTGCAGCAGGGAGCAATCAGAGCTAGAACCTCAGTTTCCCTGCACAGACGCCTAACGCATCTTATGCAATCTCTGGCCCAACCCTCTCTGTTTATGCAGTCCTATTCTGAAGTGGGAGGGGGAGGACTACTTGCCATCAAGGACAACAATAAAAATGGATGGAAAAGTGTTATTTATAGCTCACAATGAGATATGATGGGGAAAAACCACCCCCCCCCAATTCTAATCCCTGCGTTACTTTCAAAGAATCAACAAATTCTAATGAGCAATTACTGTTGCGCAGCACTCTTACATTCCAAATGGAAATAGTTGCACAGATTTCAAAACCTCTCCCACTTCCCAAACCTGAATAATCTTTGCTTTGAAGTACATTATTGCATGTATGTCAGCTTAGATGGGTTAGTGAGCTGGCATATGACACGCTGGCAAAAGGGGCCAGCTAAATGAAATCTAAAGCGGCATCATTTCTCCTGAGTTAGGGCCTGATCCAGCCCCAACATGCCTGAAACAGGCTTAATTTTAAGCAGGCACTTAAGTGCCCTGCCTAAGGAGAAGAGGGGAATTGCTTGCATGCTTGGAGTGCTGCACGTGAGTTTTAAGTGCTTTGTGGAACCCCAGCCTAAACTAACAGCATTGTATTTCTTGCTCCCTGAGAACAAAAGCAAGTCAGTTTGGGATCACCCTGACCTAGATGCTATCAGAGGTGAGCGAAAATGACTGGTTAGACCTGCATCGAGCAATGGGTGAGATGTCTAGAGGGAGGAGGGCTCTGGAGTTGCAAATGGAGAGACAGAGAAGCAGGAGGAAAAGGTGGAAACTGAGTGTCCTGAATAGGTATGAACACGTGAGTGTGTGTGTGTTCAGCTGCAGCTGAAACTTGAGTCTTATAATTTAGAATCACAGAATCACCAGGTTGGAAAAGACCCATCAGATCATTGAGTCCAACCATTCGTATTTGCTTATATACAGATCATTGGACATCTTTTGACCAGCCTTTCAGAGGCAACCTTGTGGCACCATGACTCCCATGCTCTCAGCACTCCTTGGGCTCCATTTCCATAAATTACAGTATAAAAGGATAACAGCCCGCTAGCAGTCCCAACATTGTGTGACACACAGAGCACCAGGAATATTTTCCTTGCCATCTTGTGCCCCTTTGTGGACCAGGTGTAGCCCCACTAGCAAAAAGCAGGAGTGTGCCAGCAGGTTCTGACCTGATTGCAAAGCTAACTAAAGCTAATTTATCATGGCAGCCTAATCAGGATGACAAGGTTGGGTAGGTGACATTCTCCAAAATCTCCAATTTGTGTGTGGGTTTTTTTTAATCCCCTTAGCAATTTATTTTCTGAATAGCAAAGTTTTCCCCAAGAATGTTCCAAAATATAGTCAAGGTTAACCATGCTGTGAGCTTATTCAATATTTATGATTCTTTTTATTTGTACTAGGACTTTTTGGGGACTCCAAATAGTCCATTAATCAAACAGAGTGACAAAATAGGCCATTTGACAATTTGTACAGGGGCAGCATATTTTTTTTCTGCTCAAGAATAAAGAACCAACATAACTTCATCAACAGTTCCTGATTAATTGTTACAAAGTGTCATCCATAAATTTTCCTTCGATCTAATAATCCTTTCAGAAGACTTAACAATATCCCCAGTGATTTGGGTTTTATTGAGGGCTGAGTTCCTTGAGAAGCAGTGACACAAATAGCTCAAGTGAACTGAGACACCTCTGTGGACAGTCTTCACAGAGTTGACAGTTCTGAAATACAATTATCAGTGTGATCTGCTTAAGAATTCATCATCAGCTCCTGCCTTCTGAAGACTTAAAAAAATAGTGAGGCATACAAAGAAAAAGAGGTGATAAGAAGGCATCATTTTCTTCCAGCCTCATAACTATAAATTGAAGAAAATTATTTTCTTTGCCTGCAGCTCATTGGCATATAGGCAGCATTATATTATAATTTCATAAGCATAAATCCTTTGAATAAATTTCAGAAGAATAACTGAATTAGAAATGCAAGTAAAGTATCTAAAAAACTTAACTGTACTAGGCAGGAAAAACTGGATGCGAGTAAAACTGGCATGGGGAGATTTACTGTCTGCCTGCTCATCCTCTGTCTGTGAAGGGAATACTCCCCCACTCCTCCCACTAACCTGATCCAGCTAAGGTAAATTTTAAGAAGGAAAAAAAAAATGTTAATTTCAACCATCATTTCCATACACAGCAGGAAAATCTGAATTCTAACCCACCTTGCTGCCTTCTTTTACAGAATTTCAGCTATATTTCATCATTAATTAATCCTGGAGATACAACAGGCTTGGGGTTTGTTGTAATTATTGTTATTTGTTTATTTATTAGTAGTAAGCATATGGGAGATCAAAAGCATGCCTCCCAACTGTTCCCTAGCAACAAGTCAGTCAGTTATTCACACAGAAGTCACCCAACCTTCCTACAAAGTGAACCCGGGATGCAGCTTTCCCCGTATCCATCCCCAGCCCCTGGGCCAAGGGATACTGCAAATTCTGACACTCTCTGATGTCTGGCCAGGTGAATTGCAACACTGCCTGCTAGGCAGCAGAAATAACTCACCTTTTCTGAAAAGCCCCAAGGAAAGATCTGGTTTTAAAGTTGCATCATAAGATGACTGCAAGTCAAGAGACAAAAGTTAAGCCCTGTTATTGACTTTCTGTCCAATTTGGGTGAGTACTCATTCCTCAGTTAGCTGCCTGCCTTTGGGAATTTGGGCTCTCATCTCCCTGTGACTCAGTTACTCATCTTTAAAATGGGCATGTTAGTCGTATATTCTCCACTAATTTTTTTATTTTTTTCCCTGCTTTGTCTGCTATGATGTGTATGTTACTGCTATGGTACATTTTCTGTTGACCTTGATGGCTCAGACTACCACCAAATTTGATGCAAAGTTTCTAGAATTCCAACAGGAGATAGTTCAGTATGAACCTAAGAGCGAAGAGCACTCATTACCACTCTGATTGTCTGAACTAGTGTAAACCCCACACAATCACACAGTTAAATCCACGTGTGCATTTTCACTTTGATCAGTCTATTAGTTGGTCACAAAGGCTGTGAAGCTGTGGGAGTAGCTCACTGGGACTGCAGAGCCAGGGCGAGTAGCTCTCTGTCTAGTTTGCTCCTGTCTGCTCCCTAGATAACCAGATTATCTTCGCTGTTGCTCAGTGGTTTTGCTGCAGAATATACTGTGCCACAGCACCTCCTGCACGGAAGAGATGCCATGCTTCCTCCAGTTTCTGCAGCTGCCATGAAGACTAGAGCCAAAAGCACAGCAACACGAACATGTCATAGAAACATAGAATCATAGAATCACCAGGTTGGAAAAGACCCACCAGATCATCGAGTCCAACCATTCCTATCAAACACTGAACCATGTCCCTCAGCACCTCATCTCCCCGTCCCTTAAACCCCTCCAGGCAAGGTGACTCAACCACCTCCCTGGGCAGCCTCTGCCAGTGCCCAATAACCCTCTCTGTGAGAATTTTTTCCTAACGTTGAGCCTAAACCTCCCCTGGTGGAGCTTGAGGCCATTCCCTCTCGTCCTGTCCCCTGTCACTTGGGAAAAGAGGCCAGCTCCCTCCTCTCCACAACCTCCTTTTAGGTAGTTGTAGAGAGCAATGAGGTTTTTAGTTTACGGGACCATCCATAGCCATGACAGGGCATAACGCTTCTACTTCCAAAATGCTGCATTAAGTATTAATCTGTTGCACCATACCTCGACTTTACAACAGTTTCAACATACGAAACCTACACGTATTGCACAACGTGGGCTGCTCAGCATGCATCAACCTGAAAGACCACAGGGGAAAACACCAGAAATAATTCCGTAGTATTATGTGCTATGGCTCATCGATGGACTTGGATAAACAGATTTATGCAAGTGATGTGCAGTTTACATGGAACTTTTGTATGAATCAGATGGCCTTCTAGACTAGGCAATAGGAAAATTAAGCAAGAGGGGTCTCAGGAGGTTGTCTAACTCACCTTGCTAACCACTGTTGGGATCTCTGTGCAGCTAAATTAGTCACGAAAATGGAAAATACAGATCCCCTTGCTGTCAATATTGTTAGAAAATACCATGTCTGTGCATAAGCCCACTGGGTGATTTCCGAGGGCTCTTAACCCTTTTGGACCACAGAGAAACTTCCTTGTAACACACTGGTCAACAGCTGCAACGTGTTCTGGTCTCTGATGGCCAGTGAGGGCTGCTTCATGCCAGGCTTCAAACCTTGTGCCTCAGAGACTTTAGCAGATGAAATATTAGAAAAAAAGCAATCACAAAAAAGTCAGTTTCCTTGATACTTGGACTCTTCTCCCACTCAAGAATAACTGAATCAAGTCTCGAACAGTTAAAAATCTTCCATTTGTCAGAGACCAGGCCTGAAACATTTTACCTTGTTAAGTAAAGCATTTGGAAAACCCTGAAAAACTCAAAACAGAGGGTTAGCATGGAAATGCTTGGCTATATATTACATACTCAGCTTCTGCTCTTGCAGCTGCTTCTCTGGCTGGCTGGATCATGTGCTTAGTGAAGATACTCTCTGTCTGTTCATTGGTTTCAGAGAAAGAAGATTCCAGTGGCCTTAGCTTTGTAGTTTTCACATGTTGTGTGTTCATGACCTCAGAAATATAGTTTACCTGCTTATTAACATCTCACCAAATAATAGAGCTCGATCCTTTCCCAGGTGAATCAAGGAGGTGCCCTAATACTCATCACCTCACCAAAGCCGAACTGTGGAAGAAGTTTTCCAGGCTCGTTTTTAACAGAGATGCATAGGATTTGTCTCTCTTATCTGTTCCCTGCTTCTGCCCTGGCTCGATGGGCATGTAGGACTAGTAACCTTTTCAACCTTTTAGCTTCCCTGAGGCTTTTGGCATGGAGGACATTGTAAGATTGCTCAGCATGGCTTTAGACTGCATAGTATTTTTCTTGGGTTTCTCTCTTTTGGTCAACAAAAAGATAATTTGTATCTATCCTTGAAATTTTCACAATTATTTACCCATGTCACCCCAGAACCTCATGAAAAGGTAGACACAAAGGTGCTGAAGTGTCTACCTCATTCTCTCATATGAAAGGTGGAGGCTCACCCATTCAGCTCTGGAGTCCAGGACTTCTGCTTTCAGGATCAGCTGAGGTGGTGGCTGTCACATGGAGGTGAGTTTGGTGGGTGACATGAGGCCATCGCAAAACTGAGGTGCTGGGATACTCATTCCCCAGAAGTGGATAAACCAGCCCGTCAGTGGAGAGGGAGAGGAGCACTTCTGTTCATGGATCGTGATATTGCTCTCAGCTCACCCTAGTCTTGTGGCCCCTCACCACAAGAAGGATGTTGAGGCTCTGGAGCGAGTCCAGAGAAGAGCAACAAAGCTGGTGAGGGGGCTGGAGAACAGGCCTTATGAGGAGCGGCTGAGAGAGCTGGGGGTGTTTAGCCTGGACAAGAGGAGGCTGAGGGGAGACCTCACTGCTCTCTACAACTACCTGAAAGGAGGTTGTGGAGAGGAGGGTGCTGGGCTCTTCTCCCAAGTGACAGGGGACAGGACAAGAGGGAATGGCCTCAAGCTCCATCAGGGGAGGTTCAGGCTGGACATTAGGAAAAAATTTTTCACGGAGAGGGTCACTGGGCACTGTCAGAGGCTGCCCAGGGAGGGGGTTGAGTCACCTTCCCTGGAGGTGTCTAAGGCACGGGTGGACGAGGTGCTGAGGGACATGGTTTAGTGTTTGATAGGAATGGTTGGACTCGATGATCTGGTGGGTCTTTTCCAACCTGGTGATTCTATGATTCTCTGATTCTATTCTATGAAAACACACACATGCACACACAGGCACACGCGCAAGTGTGGCTGGTGGAATAACTAAGCAATGGCAGACGGCTTTCTTCCTACCCACAAAGAGCAACACCTGACCCATGAAGCATCCTAGATCCTAGCATTTATAGCCCTAACAGACACTACAGGGCACCTCTGTTCTCGTCTGTGTGACACAGCCACGTCCAAGCACAGGAGTGAAGTTTAGCAGGTGGGGTACATGGCTGCAAGTGTGAGATATTTGTCATGCTACAAGTCGCCTTTTTTAATTTTTTTTTTTTTTTTTTTTTTTGTCCTGGGGAAAAATATTGTCACTTTTTTCATCAATTTAATTAGATACAATTTGTCTCAGCTTTTCTCTGCAGCTTTTGTTTACTTTCTCATCAGGACCGACACAGGCCAATTAGTGTAGTGTAATTGTTTAACCTAGTCATCGTGCTGCACTGGATAGAAGAGCGTGCTCGTTGCGAGGGAGGCAGAGAGGAAGGAGCAGTCACTGGCTGCGGTGTGTTGCAAGGGCCTTCAGGAATCACTGACACGACACCGTCCCCTGGAAGCGCAAGTTGCTCTGACATCCCAGCAGCCCCAGTTCCTTGTTCTCTGTCACCACTATCATGGTACGATCAATTCCCAGAGCTAATTCTTCAACTGCACGGTGCCCAAAGCGCTGCGCAGCGTTATCTCCTTCCTAGGATGCCCCCTGAAAGCAAAATCTACTGCAACCATAGAAACCAGAGGACTTAAGTGATGTGTCATGTACATGTGCCGTCTCTGTTTTCAGTACCTTTGCCAAGAACGCCATGTGAGAACCTGTAAGAAGGTTTATTTCATTTCTTCATCCCGTGCCTCTGCAAAGACAGGCAGAAATCGGCCATAAAATAACTGATGGGTGCTTACTTCTTTCTTTGATGCGATGCAGAGATGCCAGAAGAATTGTGCTATTACTGCCGTGAGCGGGGATGCAGGCGGAGAAAGGGTAGTGGGGTGAGTTCAGCGGGGAGCCCGGTGCCGAGAGTGGCTTTCACAGGGAGGGTGGTAAGTGAAAGAAAAAGCAGTCAGTGAGATCCATCTGACAAAATATTTGAAGTTACTTTGGCTTTGTTGATCAGCTTAAATGTTGATCAAATGTGCATAGTTGTGCCATGCTTGGAAGCAGTTTTGCATGAGCCTGGAACAGCTCTTGACTTTTTTCCCCCTCCTTTACCGTGCAAAGTGTGGGAGGGAAAAAAAGACCACTCAGGTGGCCAACAAAAATATACAGCAGCCTTGTTTCCCAGAGCTACAAAAGAAATAGGGGCATTTCAACATGAAACAATAATAGAAGAGAGGAAGAAAATACCTTTCCTTTATTTTTTTTTTCCCTTTTCCTCTCTTTCTTTCGTTCTTCTTTAAATCAGACCGATGTTGTGATTAACTTGCATTCTGCAGCACAGTTGATGTGACAGTCAACCAAATTAATCCCATTATGCAAAATCCAGTTCACAAGTGGTTTTTCTTTTTTCTTTTTTCTTTTTTTTTCAAAATTATGTCAATTTCCCCATAAATTGGAGAGACCATGTCAGTTTTCTGTATTGCACATAGACACTACACAGTGCTGTATGTCTATATTCCTTTAATGCAGAAAGATACAAATTTTAGCTCAGTGGCACAAATTAAGATTCATAACTTTAATGCTGATGTTTCTGTTTACATGAAGCTTGTAGGAGAATTTCCATTAGTTTTGGCATTCATTTTCATTCTTGCATTTTATAACATACCGACTATTAAAAAAAAAAAGGGGGGGGTGGAGGGATGAAGAGCTTTAAGAAATAACCAAGCAGCCACCTGAAATAAAAATCCTTAATTATTTTGATAACAGAAGCATGATTTTGTTAACTTCCTACTTCTTCCCCCCCTCCCATCCCCCTCTTCCCTTTTAAAGGAATTTTTTGCCTGTGGTAAACAAGCCTCGTTGAGGCTCCCTGTTGTGTGCGTGGTGTCAGGCGGCTGGAGCAGGAGATATTTCCACAACTGCTACCCTTTTAGCTGAATGTGGCCATGCGGTAGGTGGCCAAATCTGTTTGGCTTTCACCGAGAACTGTGAATTCCCTGCATCCAACCAACTTGTCAAATTAAAACCTTGCCTGCTCGGCACTGAAGAACAGACGTGCGATGGAAGCTTCTTGCACTCTAGCCCTTTGTCACCAGCACGCTGAGTTCCCAACATCTGCTCACTGGACTCAGCTTTTGCACCCTTTTCATTTATAATGCAGCAAATCTCGTCTTCCTCAACACAGGAGCTAATGTGCCTCGGGTTTAAAAAAAGAAACCCAGGAAAAGGGAAGTCGGGCAGGGAGAGAAAGTGAAATTGAGGCTCTAATGTCTACATTCTTCCATGATTTGGGAATAAATATATTTTTAAATGGGGGGGAGTTGTTGGATTGTACTTTTTTATCCCAGTAATGCTTTCTTGTACAGTGAATTGTTGACTATTTTTTCATGCTTTAGATTTATTAGACATGTGTCAAGTTGTCAGCCTCCTACTGCTTGCATTTGTGTCCACCTTGCAAACAGCAGGGAAAAATATTTTTTCCCTTCTCTCTCTCTCTTTCTCTCTCTCCTGTGAATGTTCACTTCTTGGCAGCTCTGAAACAAATTTTGAACAGTTGCTGTTCCTATTGATAGCAGTAGTTTGATGTTAAAAAAGGGGGTTTTATTTTCCCCCAAGTTTCTGACATATACTGTCATATCATCTCACATCCTACCCTGATGCATCAAAACTAAACCAAACCAAACCAAGAGAAAAAAAAAAAGCAGAAAGAGGGGGAGGGCATAAACCAGCATGTTCACACAGCTCCTGAGCCACCGAAGAACACCCGCCCATCTGTTCACCATTTCAGTCCCTTTGTTCTATCTTTATTATATGTATTCTTCAATAAAATGAATTCCTGCTACTTTGACGACATTTCAACACATGCCTCTTAGTCTGCGTTTGAACTGACTGCAAGGATCTCCTCGCTCCCCTCCTCTCGCTTGCCGTCAGTGTCTGAGCCGAGGAGATACCTGCCAGATGAGATGAGGCGGAGGGATGAAGACTCTTGAGGCAGAAACCAGCTCCTGGCAGCAGGACTGGGGTCTCCAGGAAATCGTTCCAGGTGGAGAAACCTGCAGAGATGGGCCCACATAGTGAGAAGAAGGTGTCGTGTGTTAGGTGTTTGCTGCTGTCTGAATTTCATCCAAGCCAAGGCACCTCTGTAAGGGGCCAGGCTCACTGGGGGGATATTAGATATTTCCTTCAAGCTGACAGAACAAATCGTTAGATTTGATATTTTTGTCCAGTCTGGCAAGACCTGGCTACAGATGTTCAGTCTCACACATCAGGTGGCTAAATTTTAGCCACAACTGTCCCTAGCTGTTAATACTTTCTTTCCTGACTTGTCTCCTGTTCCAGTCATGCATCTTCACAGATATTAAAATGTCCTGTAGGAAGAACAGGTCTGAGATCTTAGCTGCCCACCTGTCTCTTGCCATACAGCTGTATTCCTAGAAACAGACTGTCTTACAAGAGAGGATCAAGAGTGGCATGGATGTGCCCAGGGATTTTTTGTAAGTTGTTGCCTTCCAGGTCCATCCTGTTGAGGAGAAACATGAACTAGGTGAAACAGGGTACCCCAATACATTTTGTTTTGGTTCATATAACAGCAACAAGAGAATTCAAGTCATAAAGTGTCAGGCTTCAGTGGTTTAGCTACAGGAGATTTGTCGCTAGGACAGTCAAGAGGAGCAACTGCTATGAAAACATCCCAGTCTGCCCAATCACTTTATTTTCCCTGGACAAAGAACCCTTAAACCAATGACTTCCAGTCTTCAAGGAATTGACACTGCTCTACCCTACGTCCAGGTTCAGCAGCCCCTTACACCATCCCAGTGGCACCTTATTCAGCAGCGGCAGGTACCCTCCCAGCCCCAGGGGTGCCAGTGCAGTGGCATATGTCTAAGCCAACTCTGTTCTTATTCAGACCTTCCTGCCTGTGAGCAGACAGACACTTAAGGGAGTTTTGCACTGCACGTGTCCCCAGAGCAGTGCAAACTGCAGAGCAAAATGAAAATTGCTCCGATCCAAACACTTTTCCACACACCTGGCATTTCATTACGCTGCAGATACACAGCTCCAGAGGTAAGGGTAGCGCTTCCCTTCCATCCAGAAGCACTTTGCACCCTCTGCCTAATGTCTTACAGTGGTGGCAGCTGTCTGGGGGGAGAGAGGACATGCCCATTTGTTTAGCTACAATTAACATTCATCTGCTGTAATGATTCATCGGGTGATAAAGCAGTGATGAAACATAACTTTCAGGCTCATCAGAATACATCACCTTCTATGCGTCAAGTTAGAAATTCCTGCCACACGAGAACCCAGGAGTGGTGGCATTCTCCATCCCCAGAGGCACATGCCTCCCCTTCCCAAATGCAAAAGCCTGGAAATGCCATTGCTGTGCTGACAGAAGGATTCACGCAGCATCTCTGTTTTCACTGCAGCTGAATTCACTCCTGCTGTAGGTTCAGCCTGTGTGGAATATTATGAACATCTCCACATGTACGTTACACCTCAACTCATTGGCTGCTATTTGCTCTGGAGACTAAACATTCGATCTGCCAGCAATCACATTATCGTGCCAGCCAAAATGCAAACCTGAACCATATGGGCAGAAGAGGGACCCATTGCTTCCTCACTGCTGTCTCTATTCTTATCCCTCCAGTTCCCCGATGTTAAAACAGACCATCTATTTCCACATGATATTATGAAGCAGAGTAAGAAAGAAGCTACTTGAGAAAATTACTGCCTTTTTTAAAAAATAAAAAGTCTCTATGAAAAGTGTTTACTCACTGTTTATCCATCAAGCATAAGGTTTCACGCACAGACACAAAAAAATGCAATGAAATAAATAAAAGACATTTAGAAATCTGTGCTGCAGATTTTGCCAAAAATGGAGCAACAGAAGCTCACTCTGCCTGAGGGAATGACTGACTGGCTGAGGATACATCCCACTGGAGCAAGCTGAGTTTAGGGCAAGCAACAGGGCAGACAAAGGGAAAGGTAAAGTATCGATTAGCGAGGAGAAAATAGAGTTTCATTAAGCAGGAACTCATATCACTTAAAATGAAATTCGCAGCTGGACTTTGAAAGTCGGACTCTGCAGCTCTTGGTGTACTTCTGCACGCACTGCTTGAAATCCTGTTGTGCAGAAAGGTAACACCGAAGCCCAGGCTTCTGTCGTGTTGTGTTTGTCTTCATGAGCAGGGTTCATAGTGAGCTGGAAGAAGTGCTGCGACACGGCACACCAGCTGTTAGGAAGCTACTGGGGAAAACAGGGACCTACTGCTGGTTGGGAAGGTGTCCTGGTAACATGGAAAGGCCAAGGTACTCAATTTCTTCTTCATCTTGGTCTTTACTGGGAAAATCCGAAGCTATAATGACTTAGCCTCAGTGGAGGTTAGGGAACATTTAAAGAAAATGGAGAGACAAGTCCATGGGCTCTGGCGGGATACATCCAAGTGTTGGCTGATGTCGTTGTGAAGTCGCTCTTGATTGTCTCTGAAAGGTCACGGTGACTGGGGGAGGTTCCACTTGAACAGCGTAAATGTCACTCCTGTCTTCAAGAAGTGCAAGAAGAAGTCAGACTACTAGAAGCTGGCCAGCCTCACCTCAGTCCCCGGGAAGGTGATGAGGCAGCTAATCCTGGGAAATGTTTCCAGATATTTGAAAGACAGAAAGATCACCAGAAGCAGCCAGCGCACATTTATCAAAGGGAAATTATGTCTGACCAACATGATACCCTTCCACGATGAGATGTTAGGCTTGGTGGGCGAGGGGAGATCAACAGATGTGGTTTATCTCTAGTAAATTTTTTTTACACTGTTTTGTTAACATCCTCACATACAAACTGGTGAAGGATGGGCTAAATATACGAGGCGATAAGGTGAACTGAGAGCTCATAAACAAATTGACCATGAGCCAGCAATGCAGTCTTGCAGCAAAGAATGTAAAGAGCATCCTGAGATGCATCAGGATGAGCTTCACCAGTAGCTGTAAAGGGAGCGATCTCCTCTACTGAGCACCAGGGAGAAGTCGTCTGGGTGCTGTGCCCATGCTAGGCTCCCAACTAGAAGAGTGACATGGACATACACTGAAGGGTCTCAAAGCATCTGATATGTGAGTAGAGGCTGAGAGAGCTGGGACTGTTCAGGCTGGAGAAAAGGAGGCTCAAAGGGGATCTTATCAATGTGTATAAATGCCCACCGAGCCAGGCTCCTCTCAGTGGTGCTCAGTAATGGGACAAGAGGCAATAGGACAAACTGAAATACAGGAAATTCTACCAAAACACAATAAATAAATACAAGAAATTCTAATGAAACACAAGAAATAACTTCTTTTTTTTTTTTCTTTCCCTGCGTGGTTGATCAAATACTGGCACAGGTTGTCAAGAAAGGTTGTGGAATCTGCATCTTTAGAGATATTCAAAACCTAAATGGATGTGACCCTGACTAGCCACCTGGAGTTGACCCTGTCTGAGCAGTGGTTGCAGTAGCTGATCTCCAGAAGTGCCTCCCAGCCTGAGATATTCTGTGATCTTGAAACTTGCACATCATTCCACCTTTTCAGGAGAACAGACAATATAAATGTACATCAGATAAAAGATTTATCCAGACCAGCACCTGGTGGTGGCTTTTGGCAGATTCTCTGAAAGCCAAATATTCATTATGCATGCAGAACTGAGGATTTCAGTGTTAATATCCATAATTTCAGTTTTCCCAAACCTTCTGGAGAAGTTGGACCTTAAACCTCTTCAAAGATCTGGGCCTTGGAGTATGATCAACTGTTCACCAAAGTTTGAGACTGTACATTGACTTCTTTGGATCAGGCAGTTTCTTAATGATTATTACCTCTGGAAAAAAAAATAATGCTGGAGGAGAACTGCAATCCCCCTGTTTAAAACAGGTAAAAATTAATGCCAATCAGGTAATACAGATATGTGCACCCACACAGAGACCAGTTCTTTCTCTGAACACAGAGCTTAAATTACTTTTAGTGGTATTTGAAAAACAAGTGAGACATATCTTACACTCAAGAGATATGCTTGAAACCCGGCAAAATTGATTCTTTTTTCATATTCACTGGCAGATATTGCACAGTTACATGGCTATATGCAGATAGAAGACAATGTGCATCTTATCATGCCAGTGATAGATTCCACGCTGTCTTTAAAAGAATAAATCATTAATTTAAATCATGGATTTTCTGTTTGCAACACAAGCCTCTAAAATATTTTACTTCCAGCTCAGTAGAAAGTAAAAAAAGGCCTTTTAATATATGGGACAATCTAATAAATGCTTCTATGCACATATAGGCATGATTTCAGTCTGCTTATTTGGTTTGCTTGTTTTTTATTTAAATCAGTAGTAGCTTTGTCAATGGTGCATTGTAGACAAATGTTGAAGATTTTAAGAGAAATTAAAAGACAAACAACATTTCACCCTCTTTTCTCTACATGTAATGACATATTTTGAAGCTCTGGTGAGCAGGAAATGGGATTCCAGCTGGTGCCAGCTGCCACCAAGGTTCTGTACAGCAACGCTGTTCAGCACCTGCAGAGCCTTAATCCTGATACAGAAGACCCCAAAATGATAATTATTATAATAACAATAATTAATTTCATCCTTATTGTGGACCCCAAATTCTGCCAACATTATTTACAGGGTCTATTGCTCCCTCACTATAAAAAAGGAGCCTTCTGAGGCTGGAGTATCCCAAAACGTGCGTGTCCTAATACAGTGGAACCTTAACCTAAGCCCAGAGCTTTAACACAGTGTAAGTAATAATAAGAATAATGTAACAACAAAGATGAAGATGGATATTGCCCCAGAGCTATCCTGGGACAACATTACTAAACCCTACAGCTAATCCAGAGCTGAGGAGTTTCAAAGATGAGCTGTGGGTCTGGGTTGGCGAGATGGTGACCGTCTGCAGAGCAGTTTTTTTAGGAACAACCAAACTTGTCCGTGCGGCTTTGAATTAAAAAATCAAAACACTAAAAAACTGACTAAAAAACTGAGGGACAGTCTCAGAGAAAGATTTGATGAGATATTCTTCCTCATGAAAAAGATAAGAGGAGCTAAAATCTGAGGTCCATGGCTTGGACCTTTCTATTATTTTAATTAAAACTAATCTGTTTACATCCTCCTACATGCTTATTTCACTGCCAGGATCTGACTGGGAATGTTAGACTAAGTGAATTAGACTACTTGGTGATTATCCAGCTGGAATATTGTATTTCTTTCTTGTTGCCATCTCTGTAATTTAGTGGTCCTAAGATGAGGCATCTGGTCTCTCTTAGGGTCCTATAAACAGGACATTTTTAGAATGAGTCAGTTATAGGCAGGGACAAGCAAGTAGAAGGTGATACTCATGAAACAGTCTTCCTTTCCAGAAGCGGTCCAAAAGAAGGAGTAAACTGAGTAATCACTGTTCTAGCTAAACAATTTTCTAGCATTTGACTGATGTTTAGATTCACAGAGCTAGGAAAGACAAGTAAACAAGTCAATTCCCAAACTCATGATATGATGCCTCTGAGCACCATATCAAATGCTAATGATTAAGTTAATATGGTAAACATAATCAAGAAGTCCACTTTTTGTCTGTTACTAGAAATTCTGTTACTCATTAGCCCTTCACCTCTTGCAGTTATTAAACATTGCCCTTAGCTGCATTTTTTTTAAAAATATGAATTAGAACAAGGGTTAAGAAGAGCCAAAGAAAAGGACCACCCATGAAAAAAGGCCTTGAAGATTTCCCCTAGATGAATTCTAGCAACTAAGAAAATTTCTGATAGTTTCCAATTTAGACAGTCATTTGTGAGAAATAAGAGAACACCTGGTGAACAAAGATAATGACTGAATGTTCAGAGGAACAAAAAAGGCCATAAAAATTCGTCTTATCCCAGGTTTTGCCTCTGTTTCAGTTCAGTTGTCCAAAGAAAAGGAGAGCAGCAGTTATTTCACTTATTTCCAGCTTGGATAAAGAGTATTCTGAGAACTCTCTACCATGATTAAGATATTCCCACATTGCTTTCCCCTGTACGCCTATACACTGTTTAAACAAATATTCCAGACAATTGCATCATTCCTGAGACTGTTCAAAAAAAAAGAAAAAAGGAAAAGCAAAAGCAGAAGCTATGTGGAGACAGTAAAAATAAATTAGCTTACTATTTGATTATTCAATTAATATCCAATGACTTTAATTAATTAGCATTCTTTTGGGGAAAAGAGGGATAACATTCTTGATTAAAAGACTTTATCCTGCATTGAGAACACACAGACATGCTGCTGCTCAGAATCTTCCTGAATCTGAGGCCTTCATTGTCTTGTAACCTTCTGAATCAGTTTGGAAACATCCAGTCATGGGTATTTGTGGCAACAGAGAGATGCCTGCACAGGACCTCAGACTGCTGGAGAACACAGATCACATCCGTCTGAGGAATCATTTAGGTGGAAGTAGCTAGATAAAAAGAATGTCACTGGCTATTTATATATGTGGGAGGCGAATTTATACAGAGTTTGCATCAACTTTATTATTTGGATTTTTCCTTTATACATAGGCAGATTCAAATGGAAGTATTGCGTGGCTTGAAACAGAAAACTCAGTAAACACATCCCTCCAAATTTTCATTCTTAATGTATTAGTAGCTTTTCAGTTCATTACAGTGTTATTAGTCAGTCTTCATAAAAGAGCTATGCATCTTTATTAAAAATGGAAGTTCACATCATTTTATGTTCCCATAAAAATGGGTGGTGGTAGCTTTGATTAATTTCTTCACGTACAGTGAACTTTACAGCAAATTGGACAGTGTAATTCAATTCCTATTTCTGTGGATTTTTTTTTGTTGGTAGAAAATTGATATAATTCATATGTAATCGTATTGCCTTTGCACGAGATATTTAAGAAATAATATCCTGAGGTAATGATTGCATGGCTTAATTATTAATACCATACTTTCAGGCACGACAGTGTGCACTCCTTTTATCAAGCTTGGCTTCTATCAAAAAATATTTCCCCTATATCCACAGTTTGTTACTTGCTGTAAGGTGTATTTGAGTTTTATACATACATGCATGTAGGTGAGCGTGGAATTGGAGTAACTGATATTAGCATGCTGCACTCCAGAGTAATTTTGGAAAAGGGGGTGGCTAAAGGGAAAAAAGAAAGCCAGCTCAGTAGCAGAGCAGAATTATATGCACAGGTTTCAAGCAATTTGGGAGGGCAACTTCGAAAATTTTTGTTAGAAATGGTGATTTGCTGGGTTAGGATAACTACTGAATCTCTGAGGAAGCTTAGGTAGCCACAAATGGACCACACTAGGAAATCCAAGGGGATAGTCCAGCATCACTGGGAAATCTAGAAGCTCCAGTGTTCCCTTAGGACATATGAGAGGTCTGGTTAAGTCTTTCTTAATAATCAGATTATCCCAGTCTGCTGGGTAATCTTTAGAGATGTTGGGAACTGACTGTTCCTGTGTTTACAGTTCTGCCTTTAGGGATGGAAGAAAACTCTCCATGCAATCAGAGACAGTGCAATGTATCATTATTTCTCTGTTGCTTTATGTTTAAGCTTCTGTTGGCATTAAAAATTATTTTCCTCTGCTGCTTCCCTCATCTTTCTGTGATCACTTCATAAGGCCAACCCATTGAAATGAGGAAAATTTCAAACTTTAGCAGCTACACACATAATGTGTGTTCATAGACAGTGTTCATAAGTGATGTTTTGCCATCATCCCGTTATGCTATATTGATGAAACTGTTCCAACAAAGCCTCCCTTGAAAAACTGTGGACTACATATACAATTTTTTTTTAAATTTGAAGGCCTTCCCAGCATAATTTGATAATTATCTGATTATGTCAACCACCACAGGGAGATTCTTTTTGCACAAACACCACTGAAGATCCAGTGAGCATGTTTACTGAAGTTCAAGTTACAGACAGAAGTACCTGTACTGTGTACTGGTAAACGAACTTCATAAAATGAGTTGATATGACAATCTCTGACTGCATAGACTATTTTTTAATACAATACACGTGATTCATATCTGGAGGTCAATCCCAGGAGACCTTTTCAGGATGTATCCCTCAGTTATTTCATCAACAAAAGCATTTGGGTGAAGAGGTGGTCTTGCAACATTCTGGGTATGGTTAATGAACCTACAGAAAAAGCAAATACCATAAGAAACTTTTGTCTCAACCAGGCCCAAAATGCTCTATTGGAGCAATGGTCTTAAAAGAGCATCTGTCAATCTCTGCTATCAAACCTAAATGTGCAAGCAGATAAATGCTAAATCATGTTGGTATTTACCTATCAGTATTGACAACTGTAGATTAACCTGAAAATCAATTGGAAAGGAAGGAGTTCCTTGGAGGACAAATATCTTAGGTTCCAGGTGTGATAGAAGTTGAGTCCCTGTGACTTCTAAGTAGACCTCAAGGGCAGGATCAGGCGGAATGGATCATAGCAAGGCTAGTTGGAAGGGTTATTTCCAGTCTTTGTTACCCTAGGAGTGGCATGCCATCCAGCCACACTCAGATAAACAAGGTAGAAGACAATAAGAATTGTAATGCCTTTGAGTTTCCAACAGGCCAGTCCCACATAAACATCTTCAGTTTCTGTTGAGCAGTTGTGGAGTCTCTTCTCAGCGGCAATGCTCTGCGTGTCTGAATAGCAGTTTTAGATCACAGTAATTAAGGAGCTTATTGAGTTAATTAAAAAAAGTCATGAATAAATGAAATAATTCAAAGAGATACATTTATCATATTCTTTGCAGGTTACCTTATTTGCTTATTTCACACGCCACTTGATTGTGTTTGGAGTTTATATAAATTTCTGTGTTCAGATACAAACTACTAAGTGGAAAACTGTAAAAATTCTGACCATGTTAGACCTAAGAAATAAAGAAATATATATTTTCACCCACAAAGTATCACTCTGGTACATTTTGTTATTACATTCTCTTCTTCTGAGAAAGACTCTAAGCAGCAAAATGCCAGCCAATATCCAACAGATAATATTTAAAGAAATCACAGCCATTTCTCTAGTGCATACTGAAACTTTGCAGTTTGTGAAAATCTTTAATTATTCCAAGATAGTAGCTCTTGTTTTCTGTTCAAAAGGAAATTTCTTAATTTGGCATATTATTCAAAATATTTATAATATGGATAATCAAAGCTTTTATTGTCAATATAAGCGCTTGACAACTCACTGCCTCTTTGCAGAGACTTACTGATCCCTGAAAAGCAAAAATCTTCCATCCTCAGTCCATGGACATCTGGGGTTTGTGAACTGTTTTCAAAGTCTTTGAAAGGTATGGGAGAAAAGCAAAGCAAGTATCAGGATGCTTAAATTCAATGTATAGGTACTGAACCTTTACTGTAAAATTTGAAGGAGGTTGAAAACCACAATTAGTTCTGGTGTTTAAGTATCATTAAGGCCTCATTCTCTTCTTGCTTGTATCACTGTAAGTTAAAAATAGCTCCCTTCAAGCCAGTCACTGTTGTCACTCTGAGGTGGAACAACTTAGTTATACCATCACTCCCATAGTCATAAATCACAGGTAAGGCTTGTAACACCAGATAAGACAATTAGTTCACCACGTCACCACAATAACCAGTGCTCATCACATTAGAAGAAAATCTCTGTTTGAGCAATGCTGCACAGGGGGACACAAATTTCTTCTAGTTTCCTGTGGTAATCCTCTTATGCCAAAGACAGAATATTCGATTAACCTTTGATAAATATTTTTTTCCTCGTGTATTTCCTGACTCTTCCATACATTGTGGCCCTGAATCAGCAAGGTACTTAAACACACCAGCAGTCCATACTGGTGCTGCTCAGGTTCCTAATATCATCCGTGTCTGTGGTCTTCATTGAAACAGGTTCCAAGCTGCTTTTAAATCCAGGTATAAAGATGTTAGCAGAAATCCCCCATGTAGCAGCTCAATGCCACCATACAATATACACCATATAAAAACGAGCTGTGCTTGATTTTGTAATGTTCCACGATCAGATAAGACATAGGTTGTACTGAGTGATACATCTGAACATACGAATCAGTTTGAGTTCCCTAAGAACTTCGCACTGATCTCAGTGCTGGTAAAAGCCTACATACTTAAAAATCAAAAAAATCACTGTAGCGTAACAGAACAGAGCACTGATCCTGAATTTGGTACATAACAATGGTCAATTCAACATACAAAAATATAGTAAAGCCCAGTTACACCAGGTCAGGAGGAATTAAGTTCAGAGGACTGTTTAGGCAACATAATGCCTCCCTTGTGAAAACTATATAAAGAACAGTTCTTTAATACAGAATGCACTGTGTGAGTTACCTAATAAGAAAAAAGGCAAATAAATATGATTCACATCAAGAGAGGTAAAGAGCAGAGACAGATGAACCTAAATGACTCTGTGATTCTGTGAAGCAGGAAAACCAGGTAGGATGTTAGAAGACATGTTTAACTTGTACACAATGTACAGCTTCAGTTTACTAGAAGAAAAAAAAAATGAGCATCTGTGGGAACTTCTTTGTTATTAATATTGTTTCAGAAGCAGTTTTCAGAGTCCAGCTGTAAATTGGATATAAGCACTTGCCAAATGTGAGGGGAGTGGTTTCCACTTTGGTCTTTGTGTTTATTGTTTCTGCACTGGCAACAGAATTGAATTCATAGCAGAAGCAAAACAAAGACAGCTCTGAGTTACACTGTAATTCACTGCTGGAGATTTATGAATATTATTTTCCTGTAAAATCCAGCATTTTTTGCTTTACTACTCGTAACTTGTAAGTGGCATAAAACGGTGTTCCTAGCAGGATTTCCTGTAGCAGCGAATGCCAAACACCAATGTAAGAACTGCACTACATGCACATGTGGTTATACAGTATGCATAAATTGTGCCTTTATGTGTAACTTGTCTAATCAGCTCACCATATCAAAACTTAATAAGTAGCTGCTTCTCATTTAAAGGTCTAGTAAAACTGCAATTACTATGGCTGTAAGATGCCTTGTTTCGAAAAGAGCATTAAATAGTTTTATAGATATGGTTAGAAGCACTTGTGTAGTTGTTTTTATGAAAGTGAATGAGTTCATTAATAATGGAAGTCAGAGACAGAAATATAAGTTGGAAGTCGGTGAAGTATTCTGCTTTTGTATCCTTTCCCTACAGGTAATCCTTAAACTATAAGCCACTCTGTGCTCATGCAGAAACCTGGGCATGGCTAGACCCTGATAACACACGCGGAGGTGATGTTATCTAAGTTGCACATCCTCTCAGGCACAGAACTGAAAGGCTTGTTTATATTTCTACCTGTATTTCCACCAGGAAAAAACATGAATTGTCTTCAGTGTGGTTATTCTGAATTTAATTCAAAACCATGACCTGAAGACTCTTTCACACAGTGAGACTATATTAAAAAAAAAAAAAAAAAAGTCTTATTATACTCATGAACTAATGAGCTATGTGTCACACCATGTGTGCTGTGGGACTGTTCTTCAAACATGGTGATGAGCTAGTCAGAAGACATGGAGAAGAGGGTCTTGCAGCTCCACCATACAGCTGACTGCGTAGGTATCAGGGACCTTCCCCCTGGCTTCATTGGATTCTGGTCCTGATACCAGGGTGACCCATTTTTCTTTTCTCTCCATAAAACTTGGAAAACAGCTGCCCTGCCTAGTTAGGGTTCAAACTCCCATGCCACGTCCTCATCTAGAAACTCCTGTGGGGAACCTGAAGCCAACACTGAGACCAGAGCAGAAAACTTCCTGCCTCTAGTGTGCAGTGGAGGGAATCCATAATTTTAGATATTGGTAGCTTAAATTAGTCTTCTCTGTATCTCTATAGTCACTGTTGGCAAAATCTGTGCATTTTTTAAAATGTATTTTTTGAAAAAGGAAATCTCAGATTTACTGTAAATGCAGACGAGGGAGGAAAGAGCAGATGGGCAATGTTTAAGTTATGAACCTAAGGGAAGCTTTTTCATACAAAACTCTAAAACTGCGGCTCTTAAAATAAAGAAAGATTTTCTGTTTTCCACAGTGACTCACTAAACCTTTATTTAGACAGTTGGTAAAATCACCACATCACATAATTCACTGTTTCTTTCCCCCCCTACTTTTTGCTCAGCTGCAGTTTAGAACTATAATGTTTTTCCTTTTAAACAGAGGCAGGAATCAAAACTAAGGCATGTTGCCTTTTATTTTCTATTGGTCATGTAAATACAGTTTGGAGTGGCTAATATTCCTGTTCAGACCCACAGCACAGCACCCTCTGGTGCGCATATTAAATAGGAGGATTAGAATTGTTATGAGGGTTTTGTTCATTTTGTGGTAGGCATTTTTCAGAGATGAGTTTTCATACTCATCCAGAAATTCAAAATGGAAAAGCAGGATCCAAATTGTAATGAAATGAAATGAACAGATCATTTTATGAGCAACTCTTTTATCATGCTTCTTGCAGAGCTGTAGCTATTTGCAGAGTTGGACAACTTGAATGAAAGAATCATAGAATGTTTGGAGTTGAAAGGCACCTTAAAGATCATCTAGTTGCAATCCCCTCTGCCATGGGCAGGGACACTTTCCACTTGATCAAGTTGCTCAAAGCCACATTCAATTTGGCCTTGAACACTTCCAGGGATGGGAGATCCACAACTTCTCTGGGCAGCCCGTTCCAATGCTTCACCACCCTCAGAGTAAAGAATCTCTTCCTTATGTTTAGTTTAAATCTACCCTCATTGAGTTTAAAGTCATTACGCCTTGTCATATCGCAACATGTCCTTGCAAATGTTTCTCTCCAGCTTTCTTGTAAGCCCCTTTCAGGTACTGGAAGGCTGCAATAAGTTCTGCTCAGAGCCTTCTCTTCTCCAGGCTGAACAATCCCAACTCTCTCAGCTGTTCTTCACAGGAGAAGTGTTCCAGCCCTCTGATCATTGTTGTAACCCTCCTCTGGACTTGTTCCACCATGTTCATGTCCTTTTTATGTTGGGGGCCCCAGAGTGGGATTAAGTTCTCCAAGGTGCATCTCACGAGATGGGAGCAGAGAGAAAGAGGGACCTCTCTCAGCTTGCTGGCCACGCTTCTTTTGATGCAGCCCAGGAGACGATTGGCTTTCTGGACTGCAAGCACACCTTGCCAAGTCATGTTGAGATTTTCATCAACCAACACCCACAAGTCCTTCTCCACAGAGCTGCTCACAGTCAATTATCTGCCCAGCCTGTATTTGTGCTTCGGATTGCCCTGAGTCATGTGCAGGACCTTGCACTTGGCTTTGTTGAAGCCAGTCAATTCCCTTCTGGACCTTCCTTTCCACATAACTGGTCTTCAGAAAGGCTGCAAGTTGCATAGTAATTTCTGTTTGCTCTCAGGTAAACTCTGTTGGATGATAATGAACAGATTTCCCCATCAAAAGCTAATGGCAACTGAAAATACGCAAATTTTGTGAAAAGCACTTAAAACCAACAGTGGATTTTCACAGAGGTCTGTGGAGGTTTCTTCCAGCACATACATAGTCATGGACTTAATGGGATTTTGCCAGTTGATTGCTGCTAGCCTAATTCCAGGAGATTTTGGGCTGTCCATATGATTTCCTGAGAAATTATTTAAACATGTAAATGCTTTACCACATAGAGCAAGCACACATAAAATCATACAGATTTTCCTGTATCAGGTGAAGCATTGTTCGAGCAGGTTGCTTTAAGTTCTTGTCTAATGGATGTTCTTGTCTAATGGATGTTCTTGTCTAATGGAAGTTCTTGTCTAATGGAAGTTCTTGTCTAATGGTTTCTGGATCTCTAAGCTTCTGTTGTAGGTGCTGCTTATGGAAGTTGCTACCTCCAGTAACCATCCTTGCTAAACCAGTCATGTTGCCCTTTGAATGTTATAGACCAGCTTAAGTTAATCTTCACTTTGTGGAAGAGGTTTAGAAATAAGGAAGACTCAAAAAAGCAGGAGGATCAAAGTTACTTACAATATGCCCGCATCAGAAAACTCTTGCTCCTTGCATTGGAGGTTATCTATGTAAGATTCAAGATAATATTATTTTCATCTTCTCAGAGATATTGTATTGGTCCTCATGGGCCTCTTTTCTCAATAGCTGTTTGTTTCCTGCTTTTCTGCATTTAAAGCCAAAACCTGTCACAGACAGTAGAGTTCAGCAACTAAAGAGAAGAGCTGGACATGAACATCTGAGGAGATAATATGGCCTTTGGTCATCCGATAATGTAATACATTGTCTGTTAGGCAATTGAGGAGTGACTTCTGTAGCTCTGCTAGGAGCCACATAGATCTAGGGAAACACACTAGGGAAAGCCAGAAAATATAGAAAAAATATTTAAGAAAACAGGAAATAGTCTTACCTGAAAGAATACCAGCCTGAGAGACAGCTTTAGTAAAACATGAAAAATAAAATTAAAAAAAAAAAAAGAGCAGGAAGCCATTTTAATAAGAAAGCAGCAGATTTTCAGTGGGGCCCATTTGGAAAAGCTGATAGCTTTTCCCAGAGGCTTGATATGCCATGACTTCCTCATGAAAAGCCATGCTCGATTGAAAGATCATCAAGTGAAAAAGGTTCTGTTTCTGGGCAGGACATGAATATTTGTGGTACTAACATCTGTGGTGGCCTTTCAATCTACTAGACCAAAAGCAAAGAACAGGAGGAATTGGGCCAGTCTAGTGGTTGAGTCTTTATGGCTTCCAAACCACACAAGGCCTTACTTGTGTTGTTTGCCTCAATTTTTCACTTGGGGTGGTTCCAAGAACAAAAATCTGGCTTTTTCTTAGAAGTACGCTATCCAAGATATGAGACTTTTATGACCTACTGCGTATCACATCTCCTGTTTTCTTGCAATTCCAAGACACACCAGTATCATTCTCAGCATTTCAGAAGAACCGTAAGTAAAAACCTCAGTTAAAAAACCATGACAGAAAGTCATAGTGACCTGAACGGCAGACAAGCAGCGGCATGAGAAATCAGAATCCCTTTAGTCTGCAGGTATCTAAATCCTGCCCACATATGGGTTCCTCTGCTCTGCTGCTGCTTCATTATATCAACAATAATCCATTTTACTTTTTAAGTATCCTTCTCTTCGTGAATGACCTACTCAGAACTGCTGAAAGATCATGGGTTTTCTTCCTTTGATGTACAGCTGGTTTCTTCTAAAACTTCATCTCTCTTCAGCAGGTCACAGTCTTCAGTGGTTCCCACTGCCCACACTCACCCACTATTTCCCCTGTCTTCTGGAGCAAGTTTGCAAAGGGCAGCTGAGACTGATGCTGAGTTAGGAAATATTTAATCTTCATGTAGCTAAAAAGTAAATGAGCAGCCGTTTCTCACAGCTAATTAATAGCACATGCCTCGCAAAGAAAGTGCATCTTATAAACTGGAGCCTCCTCTGCTTTACAGCAGTGTAACTCCAAGCAGCTCCCGTGGAGCTGCTCCAGGTTTTTCACAGGGAAAATAGATTCAGGTCCACTGAATGGAAATTGGTGTTCACATGAGGTGGTCCAGCTGACCATGCTGTTTTCATTCAAAGTCCCTAAATGATGAATTCCTAGAACCAGTGCCTGAAAATGTGGAAGTGGGTTTGGTTAGTGTTTCTGGAGAAACTGGAATAAAACCAACATTTCCCTAAGAATATTTAGTCTTCTTTTCAGCAATGTGGGAGGTTTGGGCTGCTGCTTTGCACATTTTTTAAGTGCCTTTCCCTTTGAGACACCTAGGGCAAAAGACTCAGGCACTGATATTATCTGTTTCCCTAAAAAGAGTTTTTTCCATACCACATTAAAAAAAAAAAGTCCTTCTGTGGATTGCTAGTGAGTGCGATCATCTCTGTGTGTGCAAAACTACCCCTTTCATCATCAAAGAGTTGCACGTAGAATAATTATAGCACACGCAATACAGATTTGTGAACAGTATAAGGACCTGTAATAGTACAGAAGATACCCAGGCACTCCAGGTCTGGTGAGCAAGACACAAACCAGAATAAAACAACTGGCATAGACAAAAAAGAGTCTGAAATCTTAACCACAATGCTGAAGTCAAAGAGACGGCACATATTTGAATTTTTAAAGAGGTAATTTTGGCACAAGTACATTGAAATATACAAAATATTCTTTTTTTGTCCTATCCCTGAAAGTGGGACTTTGCCAGTCACTAAAGATGCCTAGAAAGGGTGAAAGGGTAAAAGATGTTTGATCCTGAAAGGTGAAAGTCATCCAGTAGCTGAAGCACTTAGGGCAAAGTGCATTTTCCAGGGGTCACAGGGATGGTGTTAGGTAACAGCAACAAGAACTGTTTCACCCTCTTGGAACGTCTGGGTCCCTCTTAACTCTGAGTTCATATTCATGATCTTCCACACAGGAACGAGCTAGTGGCCTACAATATGCCACCATGCCCCACTCCCCATGCACGGCTGCACCCCTTCATTTTCTCCATGGAGACCTTCGGTCTGGTGAAAGGTACAGATTACCTGCATTCATCTGCTTGTGCCCCTTCTGCTAGCTCTGCAGGGCATATATTGGCTCACCTGGGAATCCCAGATTCCCACCCATCCTAGGTGGCTCTCACTCCCTTCTCCTAACCCACATTTTCTGTTTGCATGCCTCAGTGGTTTAGCACCTGTCTGTGTGGTGTACTACCTAAGAAGTCTGTGTGTTTTCAGAGCCAACAGCTGAGTTCAAAAAAGCTGGATGGAAGTCAGCTGCTGTTTGACTAAACCCCATGGAAATCTTGGAGGGTCTTGGTAAAGCCACCTAAAAAAATAAGAAACACCCAAGCCCTATCAGAACCCATATCAGAAACGGCGTGACCAGCAGGGCCAGGGAGGTTCTTCTCCCTCTGTACTCGGCACTGGTGAGACCGCTCCTCAAATCCTGTGTTCAGTTCTGGGCCCCTCACCACAAGAAGGATGTTGAGGCTCTGGAGAGAGTCCAGAGAAGAGCAACAAAGCTGGTGAAGGGGCTGGAGAACAAGAAGAGCGGCTGAGAGAGCTGGGGGTGTTTAGCCTGGAGAAGAGGAGGCTGAGGGGAGACCTCATTGCTCTCTCCAACTACCTGAAAGGAGGTTGTGGAGAGGAGGGTGCTGGGCTCTTCTCCCAAGGGACAGGGGACAGGATGAGAGGGAATGGCCTCAAGCTCCACCAGGGGAAGTTTAGGCTGAGCATTAGGAAAACATTTTTCACGGAGAGGGTCATTGGGCACTGGCAGAGGCTGCCCAGGGAGGGGGTTGTGTCACCTTCCCTGGAGGGGTTTAAGGCACGGGTGGACGAGGTGCTGAGGGACACGGTTTAGTGTTTGGTAGGAATGGTTGGACTCGATGATCCGGTGGGTCTTTTCCAACCTGGTGATTCTATGATTCTATGATTCTATGATTCTACTTTCAAGATGTGCTTCGCAGAGTGGTTACAAACAAACCAGTTTGCCTATAGGGTATTTCCTCTTCCTCCAAGATCTGTGTGCTTCTGAGCAGGTGGGTTTTGCTGTTGCAAAGAAGGGAGTGACAGTGTCTGAAAAGAAGGACAAAGAAATACTCCAGACTTTTGTGTCCAGTGGAGAGGTTGAAGTGGGAAAACTGAGCAGCACCACACCAAAATCAAATGAAAGCAATACAAAATCAGTGGGGGGAAAAAAAAGAAAGAAAAAAAAAGTAAATTCTGTTGGGACAGTATAATCTGTTTTACAATTGAGCCTCTTTACTATCCAGCTGATTTCACATTTTATGCCTTTATGTGGACATGTAATCAGTTTCCCTCAGTATTTATCTGTGTGCTGAGTTGCGCTGGTTTTATCTGAGTGTGAACTGATTTTGTTAAATCACTGTAAGCTGGATACTTTTACTGCACTTTGTACCATTTTTATTTCTATTTACTCTAAATTAATTAGCACCATTTTCAGGCTGGAGCAAAGCACATCATTCTTCAACCACGGTAAGTGTCCACTGGTTTAACTCAATCAGTGCAAGTTCTTCTGGATGCAATGTATGAGCAGCCAGAGTGAACGAGACAAAATCCACGAGGCTCTGTACCCTGTCCAGTGATCAAAGTGATCCAAAGCATCTGCCTGGGGATGGGCATGGCAAAAGGACATAGGAAAGGACAAGTGAAAACACCCTTCATCTCAACACTTACTCTGTAGATCAGACACCTGGAGAAGGTGTGTTGCGCACCCTGCCCCAGAGTATAGATGCTGAAAGTTTTCTTAAAGAAAACAGCCCCTCTCCCTCCCACATCTTTAATGTATTGTGTTTGAAGGGAGGGAAGATACTCTCTTTTCAGATGCTAGCATTAGATGGCCCCATCTTTTCCTCAGGAAAATCTAACTCAAAGAATAAAATGTGCTTTTTTTTTTTGTATTTCTCTAAGCTTCTGCTAAATCATAGAATCATAGAATCGTAGAATCATCAGGTTGGAAGAGACCCACCGGATCATCGAGTCCAACCATTCCTATCAAACACTAAACCATGCCCCTCAAATCAAAATGTTTAATACCCATAGAGTACCCAAAATCAAATGTTTAATACCCATACAGTAGATTAAACCCTCCCTCATTTAATAAACACTGCTTAATATTGCCCTGACATCTTACCTTGTACCTTTCAAGCAAGGCAGCAGAACTGCCACACAGGTAGCCAACACTACACAGGTTTGTACACAAAAATGAAGAAGTGACATGCCACTTTGCATGGATGAAGGTGGATCTTTCTTCAGTGCCCACCCTGACACCCCTCAGGGTTTTTGCTTTTGTTCTCTCTAAATCCCAGAAAGGGCGTTTGCCACCTTTGCTGCCAGGTTTGGCAATCTAATCTCACTTATGTGATTAAAATCTTAGAGTAACAATTCCCATAGAGGAAGGTGCCTTCTCCCAGCTCACTCTGAGTAACTGCAGCTTACAGCTCTTTGCTCCTGATGTATTATTCACTGTGCAGCTAGTGGGAGGTACCCTTTCCTTTTCCCACCCTCACCAAAGGAGCACAAAGGTCACATTTGGAAGGAGAGGGGCTTGCAGCCTAAAGGGGTTTAGGGTGGTCACACTGCTGGGACAGAGGTCCCTGATGTTGGCTGAGGCTAAGGCAGCTCCCCCAGAGAAGCTCCGTAAGAGGCAAACTCATCCTCTCTTAAATCCTGAGCCTCTGAATGCAAATATTTTCATCTCACTGGGGCAAGAGGAGGGAGCTGGAGTGGGAAGGGTGAGGACTGGGTTGCAGGCAGCTGCCAGTTGCCGTTGCATGGTGTGACAGATAATGTGAGCAAGAAGTTGCCTCCATGTTAACAAACAGGCAGCGCTTCGCCTCTGTTGTGCCAAGAGGTATTCGTTTTACATTGCTGTGGCATAAACTTTCAAGATCTTAATGTGTTGTGTCAGAAAAATGAGCTTTATTTCATATTTCCAGCGTCTGGTGCTGGTGAGGAGGAGGGAGTGAGAGCAGAGGAGGAGGCTGCTATTAGCAGCAGCTCCGCTCGCAAAATAAACCTCGGCTTTCCCCACACCCCTGCAAGAGCAGCTGAGCACAGAGTCTTTGTCACTTGCTGGGGACTGTCACCTACCTGGTGACTCTGCAGGGACAGGTCCGGTGGGCCAGCCTAGTGAAGGTAACGATGACACAGATGCTGCAGGGAAAGCTCGGGGCTCTGCACCTCCCGGACAGTGCTGGGCATGCAGCTGGGCTAAAAACCATCCCAAGAGGGTCTGGCCAGTGTGAAGCATCCAAAGATGTTTCTTCTGCCTACACCAGTTCTCTTGCTTGGGCTGCATCCCTAGCCAGTGGGCACCAGCGTAGCCCCAACTTCAGAGGGAGCAGCCCTGCCACATTGCAGCCTCCACACACTGGTGCTGTCAGGCTGCCCAGAGCATGCCACGCCACAGCTGTATCGTGACTTAATTCTTTTTTTATTATTGTTTTTTTCTTTCCAGGTAACCCTCTACCCCTTGCTCCCTCCCCTACATTCACAGCTCACGGGAGAAAAAGTGGAAGATTTCCTCAAAAATCTCTATAACTCTAGCTGCTAATCCAAAACCAGGATATGGATTTTAAACCTGCAATATATATATATAAATATATATATATAGTAGTGTCATAACTGTGAAAGGAAACGCAGTTTACTTGCTCTGTTTTTTATTATATGTAATCTCAGCAGGCAATCAAAAGATATTCAGTCACCACAGAGACCAGAAAATAATATATTTGTACTCTTATCAGACACAGGCATTGACTCAAGGTGAGGCCTGGGGTTACCCCTCCCAGAGCAACCTTTAGATTTGGCACAAACAGCTTATGCACAAACACAGGCTTTGGTGCATGTTAACTTGCCTGATATTTAAAAAATGTGTAATCTCTGACTCTTAGATGAGAAACTTTGCTCCAGGGGCTGCCACTGGCCCCTAGGAGGTTATGGAGGTTTGCCCTCTGCTTTTGTGCAGAGCAGCTTTGTTGGTTTTGCAGCAACGTGTTTGTGCAAGGGGCTCTTGTGCAATGTCCTTAGATGCCCCTCATCTTTTGGAAAGAGGATTGGTCTTTTAGTAACTAAAGGTGTGCTTTCCACCCTTTATAGAATCATAGAATCACCAGGTTGGAAGAGACCCACTGGATCATCGAGTCCAACCATTCCTATCAAACACTAAACCATGTCCCTTAGCACCTTGTCCACCCGTCCCTTAAACACCTCTAGAGAAGGTGACTCAACCACCTCCCTGGGCAGCCTTTAGGTTGGTTCAGTGCCACAACTATGCTAAGTTATTTCTGGTTGTTTCATGAATGCCCTGCCATGCAAGGCCTCTTTATGATGACTCCTTTTAAACTCCTGGGCTTGAATTTCAGAGAGTGGTAGGAGAAAATTTCTGGCACCACAAGCTGCCATGAGCACAGCCCATCTCAAGGGGAGTGTAGACATGTAGGGCCAAAGCAGGCTAGATGTGTAAGACCTCAGCTCTGGACATCTCTGAGGGCAGACACAACCTTAGTGCAGCGAGGCTGACTCTGGCTAGTTGCTCTCTGTAAAGAGGTAGGCACTGAGCCCCCAGCATGGGCACATCTGCCCTTGGGGATAGCTCAGGCCTTCAGCACATTTCATAGAATCATAGAATCATAGAATCGTAGAATCGTAGAATCGTAGAATCGTAGAATCATAGAATCACAGAATAACCAGGTTGGAAGAGACCCACCGGATCATTGAGTCCAACCATTCCTATCAAACACTAAACCATGTCCCTCAGCGCCTTGTCCACCTGTCCCTTAAACACCTCCAGGGAAGGTGACACAACCACCTCCCTGGGCAGCCTCTGCCAGTTCCCAATGACCCTTTCTGTGAAGAATTTTTTCCTAATGTCCAGCCTAAACCTCCCCTGGTGGAGCTTGAGGCCATTCCCTCTTGTCCTGTCCCCTGTCACTTGGGAGAAGAGGCCAGCTCCCTCCTCTCCACAACCTCCTTTCAGGTAGTTGTAGAGAGCAATGAGGTCTCCCCTCAGCCTCCTCTTCTCCAGGCTAAACACCCCCAGCTCTCTCAGCCGCTCCTCATAAGGCCTGTTCTCCAGCCCCTTCACCAGCTTCGTTGCTCTTCTCTGGACTCTCTCCAGAGCCTCAACATCCTTCTTGTGGTGAGGGGCCCAGAACTGAACACAGGATTCGAGGAGCGGTCTCACCAGTGCCGAGTCCAGAGGGAGAAGAACCTCCCTGGACCTGCTGGTCACGCTGTTTCTGATCCAAGCCAAGATGCCATTGGCCTTCTTGGCCACCTGGGCCACTGCTGGCTCATGTTCAGTCACTGTCAACCAACACCCCCAGGTCTTTCTCCTCCAGGCGGCTTCCCAGCCAGACTTCTCCTAGTCCTAGTCCCTCTGCTGATGGGCACAGCTGCCCTGAGAAAGACTTTGTCCTCTCATTGACTATCCATCATCCCATGGCATCAAAGGATGGGTGGATTCGGAGCTCAGTATGTCTGTTGAGATGATTTCCTATCACTGGCTTGTAACCTAGCCATAAAGTTGTGATCACACCTTTGAACAAAGCCTTGTTCATGGAGTTTATTTCAAAGACTGGCAGATCTGCCTGGCAGAATGGGGTCCCATATATGAATTAGTCTTTACTTTTTTCTTCCAGAAGTTTTCAAGAGTGCTAGTGACAGAAGAGGAAGGGAGGAAGGCAAATTAAAAACTTTTTATACATTAGGAAGGTAAATGAAGCAAGTGAATGCAAAGACAAAGAGATGAAAGTCATATTTTATGGTAAGCATCATACAATAGCTTCTTATTGGTGATGGGTGCACAAAATAAGACACCAGAAGCCAATGAAAGAAACGGTTGTTAATACCCTGTCTAGAAATGATAGTTAGTACTGTGACTTTCTTTTTTCCCCCCACTGATTAAATAATTTATATCAGAATACTTTTGTAATTTGAGTCTGTCAGATGGGAGCTCTTTTATATATAAATATATTTTTCTTTCCTGCTTTCTAATTAGCAAGGTACAAAACAGAACAGTAATGTATTACACAGGCAGAGAAGTGACATTGTCTGGAGAGCCTTGCTGTGTCCCGATTCCCAACGAGGAGCGCTGCAATACCATGCTCGGGAAGCATGGACTCCCCTCCTTTCAGCAGCTAAAGAGTTAAAGAGATAGATCAAAGCAAAAAAAAAAAATAGGAGAATATTCCTTTCAGGCTTTGAAACACAGTTGCCACCATGGAGAAGAGTAGTAGAAAATTAATAAGGTGGTGTTGGAGCAGATGCATGACCTGCAGTATAGTACAGAGGGCAAGAGTTCAAATATAAATAAATATGTATGGCTGTGCTATGTCTTATTAGATAAGAGTGCTGTCTCGTAAGCAGTTTAGGTGCAACGAAGTGGCATCTGTAGTACTTGTGAGACAAGGAGCTGTACCATAAACAAGCCTTCTGATTAAGCCTGGGATTTTCTAAGAGACCAGCAGGAGCCAGGAGCGAGATTTGCTGTTTCATCTCTCTGGGATGAAGGTATCAGAAGTGGTGGGGGACAGGGGGTGAGGCTGCCGCAGTGGTCGTGGCAGGGTGGTCGTCATTCATGAGGCAGGACTGCTGGGTTTAGCAGCCCAAAATATTCCCTGTGAACAAAACTCCCATCTGTTTTGACTGAAAAGTTGAAACATCATCCCGAGGGGCAGTAAGCCTCCTCAGCTTCCATTTGCTCACGTCAAAACCTCAGGAGACATCCTGTAACACACCATGGGTCTAAGGAATGCGTTTTGGAACCACCACTGGAGCATTCCAAAGCCAGTGAGTGCTTGGGTTAGAGGACAGAATGACGGCAACTGGAACAGACCCCAGCCCTCCCCAAGACAACCTGGGGAAGCCGAGAACCGTTTATATCCTGAACTGTTTCAAATAAACCTGACAGAAATAATTTCATCATCATTTCTATTTTAGAGCAGCGAGATACTAATTTGAAAGCTATATTTAAAAGTGTATGAATTTTATCACAATTAGATCTTAATGATCAACTCATTTTTTTTTTCTGCCTGGTGGACTTACTTAGAACGAGAAGGCAAGCATCATTTGAGACTGAACTGAGCTGATTAAAAATAGTCTTAAGAAAAAGAAATGACACAGACAAAATATAGATTATCATTCTTCATCAGGCACAAATAAACTTCACCTCAGATTTTCCACTTGAGTTGACTTCCCTTCTATTTTTCAGCTGAATATTTCCAAAATAGTTCCAATGACCCCAAACAAGCATTTTTCACAAGATTAATTTCACTGCTGCAGGAGTTCATTCATCCCAAGGCAGGCTCCTGGAAAGCCACGGGCAATGCTTGTCAAGTAATTTGGGAACAAAAGTAGGCAGAAGATGGAATTGTCTCTGCACAAGTTCCGCTCCTCCCTAGTGCACCTCCCTTCTCTAGTTTTATAAAGGGGGATTAGTGACATGGATAAGCCATGGGAGTAAAGCTCACATGGTTTGTACATGTCACCAGAGCCCCTGCAGAAAAATGCTGCATTATAATATGTACAATTTCGGTTTAGTTTATTATTTATAATACCTGGGTACCAACAAAAAAGCTCAGACACTAATGCAAAGTTTTTAATTTCTTAGTGCGTTGACATCACTTACTGTCTTTCTCAATGTATTTTTATTTGTTTGATCTTCTATAAATTTTTCTCTTTGTTCTTCAGATGGAATAGCAAATCTAGTTCATCCTGAAGACGCTCTGCCGCTATAAAGTAACTGAAACACCTTTAAAAATTTAGAGGTTTAAGTGTGATATCATGTCCCATAAGAATATTTGTATCATTACAGGACATGATATCACCTTGTTCTGTGGAAATCTGAAATTCCGCTAATTTATAAAAATATCTAGCACACATATCTGCTTTATTTTAATGCAGAAAATTTATTGGAGTCAAGGAATTAAAGACTGTTTGTGCTAATGATTCAATGTGTGATCTTGGCTACGCCAACAATCGCAATAATTTCTTACTTTCAAACTTTAATGTTGAGGCACCTCAAGTGAAGTTTTTAGTGCAGGTTTCTGGTAATGGATTAAGATTTCCATGTTAGTGGCACTTGCTGACTCTATGTCCTACTTTCACCTCATCTTACTCATAGCTGGGCCCATCAACTAATTACAATGAAGCTGGTGGCCACCTCTTTGCATAGACCTGCGGCCAGACCGGGTTTAACCATCCAGAGAAAGCACAGGACACATTCTGGATGATAATAGGTGGATGAAAGGGGATTTGGGGTTTTGGGTGGGGGATGTGGCAGGTCGAGTGAGCAACAGGTACCAGTTAGGACTGAGAAGGGGGAAAGGGTTTGTCTGGAGGAGGGCTAGTGAGCGTTGGGATAGAAGAGCACAGGGAGAACCAGAGTAGGAAGCAAGGGCTGCTGCAGATCCAGGTTTATATACTGTTAGATCTCACCTGGGAGCAGGAACATGTGATCAGGAGCGTTGTCCTTCCTCACTTTATATAGCTGGCACCCACTCCACCTCCTTCTCAGCAGGGACTGATGCCATCTCAGCCACACAGCCCCGCAACATTTTCCTTTGCAACAGAAAGTGTGGGAGCCCTATCCTTCTTTACCAAACACAGCATGTAACATGTATTCTTAGACTATTCTGTGCTCAAAAAAGAAAGGGCTAACTATGTGAAGCTTAATGCAATTCTTGCAATGACTTAGTAGACCAGTAAGCTGACTGTAAGAAATTTCATTAAAATCAGGATATGTTCAAAGATGTTAAAAACTGATACTGTTGTGTCTTGCTTCCCACACCCACCCACCCACAAAGCTAAAAGAATCAGTGCAGAATCAGTGGCCAACAGAATGATGGGTAATAAAAGATCCCAGAGAACTCTAAAAGGAGCAAGAAAAACCCTGAACAGTCGTGGGGCCATTGCTAGAGACAGCTCACAGCACTGCAAGGATTAACAAAGAAAGATCAGAAGAGTTGAGTCGACACTTTTGTTCTGTATTTGCAGTGAAGCTGGAGGGTGTATCTATCCCATCTGACGTTTCTGCAGGAGCAGAACGTTTATCTCTGCAACAAAGGAAGATCTGAGGCAACACCTGCTAAAATTAAGCTTCTCCAAAAAACAGCTCTATTAATTTGCACCCAGGAGTTTTAAAGGCTGTGGCTAAGGAACTTTCTGAAACACTCTCATTAATAATTCACAGTGTCGGGAGAATGAGTTAATTCTCGAGTCTGAAGGTCAGCAAACACTGCTCTGAAAGGGAAAAAATCCTGCTCTGAAAGGGAAAAAATCCTGCTCTGAAAGGGAAAAAAAAATAATATAGAGAAGTAGAGACCAGCAAGGCTGACAGTTCCAGATACATCTTGGAAATAGATTTTTTTTTGGCAACTATAATGAAAGTTTTAGAGTCTAACTATATATGTATTTATTCATATAAAACAAAGGCTAGTCATAAAAGGTGTATAGTGTTAGTTTGAGTACTTTAACAAGGCTTAGGATGTGAGGCTTCATAAACTCAGATTCTAGAGGTTACTGTAAAGGAGGCCAGAGGATGATTTGGTACCAGTGTGTTGCTTGCAGTGGGAGGCTGGTCTGGGGCTGTTGCTGTCCCAGGCGACTCTCCATTCCTGAGGAGGACACGGTACTTCAGCCCCACAGAGCCACGCTGCACGAGGCACCCATGGGAATGGTCTGCGTGGCCCTCTCCAGACCTTGCTCAGGTGTTTGCAGTGAGGTTGCTGGCAGATTTGGAGTCGGGAAGGTGTTTGCCTTTGGTTCAGAGTGGCAAAAACCTTGACCTGCATCCCAAGTGCTGCCGCAACACAAAAAGCTGATGCCAGGTATCCCCAGCCAGCCCAGGGCTCAAGTTTTATAATCCCTGGTTTTGTTTTAGAGGATCCACTTTCTTGCAAATCTAAACGGCATTTTTATTATTATTTCCAGTTGTTACATGATTCTTATTATAGTTCAGCACTGACGTCAGCAATAAACAATAATAGGATTGTGAACTATTGCTCTTTCTAATAAAATTATGTTTCTACTCTGCATTATAAATCTAATAGCTATTACATCAGTACCCATAAATATATATCATTGCTTACCTTTTTAATATATACAGGGCATTGCATGCCCCAACAGAAAATAATCAGATTTTTTTTATAAGTTAGCCACAGCCATTATTAGATCATGAATGCCTAATAAGTAGAAGATATAATTAATGGGCAGTTTTCATATCATTTTCTCCTTTTGAAGGGGGAGAAAGAAGTGGCTTTCACCTGTTTCTCATTTCCCTCTAAAACTTCAGCCTCTATTCTGTCCTCAGTGTTTCTCCACACTTTTTCTTGTGTTTTTCTTTTCCCCTCTGCTTTTTGGAGGCTAAATGCTGTGCACAAAGGCACCAAGGCAGTGCAATTTCTCCTGCGCATTGCCATCAAAATCCCTCTCCTCCCCTATGAAAAGTCAAGGAGGCAGATCTTTTCTCCATATTTTTTGGTAACACACATCTTCACTGCCCTCACGGCTGAGCATCTCCACTCCCTCCACTGCCTGCCACTGGGGAGGCCCTTTTCCCTGTTTTTTCTCATTTTCAGGTGATGCTCTCTTCGGCCGTGCCCTCTTAGATGGCCAAACCTCACATCGCCTGTCCTGAGGAGCAGATGCCCAGAGGCTGAAGGACGGGGCTCATGATCCAAACAGAGTGGTGGTGGTAGCACCTTCCCAATAGACCCATCGCAGCATCCCACCAGGATCTCAGTGAGCCTTTCTGGAAAGGATGTGCCCGGCAGCACGCAACACGAGCGTGGCTGTGATCTATGGAAGTGCCTGCAAGATCTCTATAAATAAGGCAGATTCCCCCCTCTGTTCCCCTCCTCTTCCTCCTCCTCCTTTCCTCTCTCTCAGCACTGATTAATGTGTTGAATGAAACCTTTAAATGTTTGATTTCAAAGCAGAGGGATTTTTTTCCCCCCCCTCTTTCCGCCTATCTGTAAAGTAGAAAAAAAACCTGCGATCATGTGGGAAATGTTGATTTTAATGGAAAAATTGCATTGTGCTGACTTTCATAGAGTAGAAAATCCACAGAGTGAGACTTCAGGCTTGGCACCTGCTCCAGAACCTTCCTGATGAAGCAAAGGTTGTCTTCATTAAGAGCATTAATATTCATGCAGCATGGTAATTTTGACACAGAAAAGGTCTCTGTAACCTTTTCTTGTGTGAGAATTTTTTACTTCTCAAGGAAATTACAGTCCAGCAATGACTTAATTAATGCTGGGTTTCTTGGGCGGATTTTGAAGAGCTGTCAGTTTGGGCTCGCGGTAGCTGTCAAGCAGGGAGAGGGCTCTGGTTAGGGAGATTGAAGGGAGGGAGGGAAGACACCCAAGCCCCCAGCATAGATCCTCATGGTTAGGGTGGAGTGATGGGGGAGGATGAGGTAGCACACACCTCCCACATTAGTTTTAATGTAGCAACCTGCTTTCCTCACTGCTGGGTCATTTATTATTGATATAAAGGACACATCTTGAATTAGTCCTCTGTTTCTCACTTGGCTTATTTGTTATTTTTTATTGTTATTATTACTGGTTTATAATTTTCATTTTGCTCTCCTCTTCCAGCACACGTGGAAACTCTCAGGAGGAGCTCGCTTTGAAGAGTGCATAGCCTCTGCTGCAAGTGTGGGGAAGAAAGAGAAGCATCCTTCTTCTTTTAACAAAATATTTATATATGTGCATATACATACGTAATCAGATAAAAATACTCCAAAGAAATGAGATATGCTGCCAAAGAGGAGCAGCAACAAGAGGTTTTTTTTTTTTTTAATCGGAGTTTACATTCTTTTCCAGTGATGTCAGTCATGTTTGCTGGCAGGGCAATTTGGTACGTGGTGCAGGTTGAGACAGTGAAGGAGGAAGCTTCTGATTTCTCCCTCTTTTCCTTCAGTTTGATTTTTTGGGGGTAGCTTTTGGAGGAGGGCTTTTTAGAATCATAGAATCACCATGTTGGAAAAGACCCACTGGATCATCGAGTCTTCTTTCCCGTTGTTTCTTTTTCTTTCTTCAGGTAGCTCTGGACAGTCCTGGCTCCTTTCCTGGATCCAAGACTGCTCTCTGGGCTGTGCTATTTCTGCCTTAGCTGCCTCCGCTTGGCCTGCTCTGTCCCAGCAGGGATGCACCAGCTGCACCACAACCTCCTCCATCCTCCTTACAACCAAGAAGAAGAACTTCTGCAGCAAGACCTTGAAGGCAAATTCAGCCACCCAGCACTCAAGCGGCAAATTCCCTGTCCTTGCAAATGGTTTTGAGAAGAAGCTGAAGTTTTGTTCTTCTATCAAATATATTCAAAATAACCAGGTTTACTTTGTTAGCAGTATTTAAAGCATGGTTCTTCCACCTGGAAATGAATGATGTCAAGGCAAAACTCTTACACCCTTCAAAATCTGGATGTCCAAAGACCCTCACTCCCAGTGCCATGAAGTGCAAGAGATTTTCCATTATTTTGTAGTCTAAATGAGGCAGCAGTGTTATGCTAGCATCTTGTTTAAAGGTGAGGCAGAAGGCTAAAATGAACATTTAAATTACGTCCTTGAGGTATGAGCATTTTGAATATTTTAAGAAGGGAGACTGCACACGATATTCATTTCAGCCAGCTGTAGCCTTTTAGTACTTATTTCTTATATTGTCAGAAGTGAAATCCCAACCATGTCCCTGATACAAATTTCTGTTTCACTTTAGGACACCTTGAAATTCAAAGGCAAGCTGCAAAGTAAGTGAAACTAGGGCTAATGGCATAAAAATGCGCTGAGTGACACAAGTAACAAAACTGAAGGGCATTCAGCTGAAAAGCATACATTATAATATATCTGCCCAAGTATAAATATACAAATATTTTTAAATGACCTGCACATTCTCCTCCATCCATTTTACCTCTTTTTTTGCCATTGCCCATTTACTGTGGACCCAATAGTGTGCAAGCTTCACTGGGTTTCAAAATAGAGAGGGCTTAGAAATGGACACTACAAAAAAAAACAAACAAGGAAGGTGATAAAGAAAAGGGAGTCCTTATGTGTTCTGTGGTTATGTAGACATACAAAAACTTTAAAAGGGGTCTGCATCACCACTGGACAATTTCCAAAGGACCACAAAAATTCAGAAGAACAGGAGTCATCAAATATATTATCTGGAGCTCCCCTCTCTACACATGGTGGGGTTCATCTCAGACACTTATTTCAGGACACCTTTTCAGAAGATTTATTTAAGCTTGCACTGCTAAAAAAGGAGAAGCTAGTGAAACATTACTGCTTTCTGTAACAAACTGATAGTTTTTTAGAAGTTAGGTGAAATGATAAGGTGATCAATAGAGCCAACAGAGTACCAGCTGGGAACTCAGGAGGCTTTGGCCCCTTTCTAGATGTGCTTTCAGTAATCATCATGTCATTCCTCTCTTGAAAGTGCTCAGAGTCAGAGATGCTATTGCTTTGCCTGACTGACTGCCCACCCTGCTGCCTTCCCTGGGACAATCCACTTGTTTCAGGAGTTACACTCGCTTTTTTTCTCTGTTGCTTCACCTTTTAATATAGTGCTAACTCACATTCTTTTGCCAGCTACTGACCAGCATTTTTTACTGAGGATGATCTCATGATGCTGGAGTCCAAGTGAAGAAGTGGCTGCAGCCAAAGAGAATAAGATCAACAGCTAAAAATGTCTAAGATGAAAGTCACATCTAGTCCCATTCAGAAACAGGATGAAACTGCTCCTAATTTCCAGTTCTTCACCGAAAGCCAAGCACCTCCAGAAGGACTGTTGTTGCTAAAGAGGGCTGATTTCATGTGAATATCATGCAGCATGCTGTTTCAGTGATGAACTGTTTGGTCCAGTACAACATCCAGTGCCACTTCACAAATCTCTCTGACTTGCCTTTCCCATACTAGAGAAAAGAGACAAGAACATTTCCATGATCAAAAAATGTGATCTTTTTTCAGGTACCAAAGCTGTGTTAGTGTAAAATGAGCTTTTATTTATGCATGCAAGCTAGAAAGATTGCTGCAAAGGGAATTTTCTAGTCCAAGGGACAAATAATAGCAGTTGTATTTCTTATCATCACAGCAAATGAAATAAATACCTAATAATTCTTCTGCCTAACAAAGTAAGTAATTAGCAGTGCCATAGTCAAGGGAACATGCAGGTAAATGGAGCAATAATTGGGGTGATGCAACATTTGCCCACTTCTCAGATGAGGGATAAGGAGCAGGCCAGCAAGTGAACCCGCATTTTATTTACTGCTACACCACTGGTAATTAGACAGCTTGCCATAATGGATTAGCAGTAACCAGTGACACCCGTTATCCCTGGCAGACAGAGAAGAAGCTGTTAAAGGCCAAGAAATACGAGTGTGTAAAAGATAAGAATAGCAAGTGCCCTCCCTATGTCAAGCTGACTGGGAGTTGAAAGCAAGCAAGAAAGTCAATCTTTAAATATGCCAGTTAATTTTAACGGCATTGAGATTTTACTGACAAGTCTGAAGTATTTTAAGTAATGTCAGAATGATCTTACTTGGGTGAAAAGCGATATTTGATGATCTTTTTTTCTGTATATAAGCTGTATTACCCTTCCATGAGGGAAGCCTGTCAATTTGCCTGTTTTGAACAAAGCACCTCGTCAGAGACGTACCTGTTGCACTGTGCCCTCTGCTCTGTCATCACTGGAAGAGGGTATGTCAGGTCGGATTTGAGTGGACTCTGCCCAGGGTGCTTCACTGTCTGTGTAATCTTGCAGCCAGCCTGGAATCAGGCTTATCAGCAGCAGTTCTGTACCCCTGGGGCAATCCCTCTGGCAGGAGACAGCGACCTTTCACAGAGACCTGCTCCAATGGCACTGTCCTTTCCCAAATGCTCAGAGATCCCCTCTCTCACCAAGGCAGCACAAACGTCACCATGGCAAGTACAGAGCTCTGCATCGTCCCAGAAAAGTGAAAGAAGGTCTTGGCTTGTTCACTTGATTGACTGATTGATGACCTTCCAGCAAGGATATAAATCTCTTCTCATCTCTTTGCCTTTCTCTGGACTGAACGCCAAGGAAATACTGACCTCTCCTCCCTGTGAAGCTAAGGTAGCTGTGTGCTTCCCAGTCATACATCTACCCACTCCCTCCAGGGATGAAAGAGGAGCTGTAGGGTTTAATAGTCCACTATCACTGTGCTATAGGCATTTTAAAAATTATTTTGTTGACATTAACACCAGTTTTATTCTTGAGCAGTCATCCAGCTCTTCAGAGCTGGGGTCTTGGTGCCTCTGTGCTCTTCCCAAGACCAATGACATCATCTTGTCTTTCCCAGATGCTTCCTACCAGCACATCTTGCTCACATCACTTTCCTGGACCCGTCTAAGAGCCCTTGGTCACATCTTTACCTACTTCCCTGGCTCTGCAGCTTGGGTAATGCCGGTGACTGTGGAGGGAGCTGTGCCAACTCCTTCCCATCCCTCATTTCCTCACATTATGAGGAAAGTCTCCTGTGCAGTGTTCAGCCCCCAGTGGCTTCTGGTCATCTGTGTTGGGCCATGACAGTGTTTTATCCTTTGACAACCACCATAGGACTTCATCCAGTGTTTTTAACAGCAATGCTGTCCTCCATTAGAAGGCTATTGCTGGTTTAGGATAATCTCCGTGAAACTCTGCTGGATTCACCCCTGCTAAGCACAACATTTTTTCCATTGGGTAAAACCCGTCTCTGGTGGAGGCTCTTTCTTCCCTTCCACTTCTCCCCTTCACTCCTCTCTATTGCATGGCAGTAGCAAGCACCCAACTTGGGGAGGCACCCATGAGGGCCTCATCCCTTAACATGCAAAAAACCCCTTCCTCCCACTGTCAGGTCCTACTCCTACCCCTGCTCCCCACGGTCAATCACTGTATCCAGTTTAATGGTATTATAGCCATGAAATGTGATTTTCTTCCAATTGGGAACAGGAATTTTGCCGTATTTTGCTGAGCAGCATGTTTAATATAAATAACTCCTACTGCTCACAGGATCCCACTTTTATGCAAAGTTTTATGCTAAGCCCAAAGCAAAAAATTTTAGGCAAAGGCTATTTCTTTAGACCCTGCCTTCCTTGTCTGTCACCTCCAGAGATCCTTCACTGGCAGAAGTGGTCACGTAATTTCTTATTTATAACAACCCTTCCAGTAATTAATTTTCTCCACACAATTTTAGCACACACTTGGAAATTTTTTCCTCATTTCTCTATTGGTGGTGCTTTGGGTTTTTTTTTTTTTCCCTCTCCAAGTTTCTTGCTCTGATACTAGCATGAGACATCCAACCTTTTAAAGAAATCATTCATTTTTTTAAAGGTTGAACATGTCACAGTAAGTTGGTGCACCTAATATTAAATCCCAGCTGTTTCTCTCAAAGTTCTTTAACACTGGGTAACTTGCAGAGGCGCTCGTGAGCTCTGTGACAGCAACATAGCGGGTCAATGCGGCATGAAAAACCACTGATGGAAATTTTTTAAATTTATTTATAAACCAGTTGTATTTGAGGTTGACATACGGTTTGTTATGTGGTTACCAGTTTAAGGGATCAAGAAGCACGGCAACTGCATTGCTAGGCCCTAAGAAGCACAGAGATGTCCAAAATAAGGACTGAATCTTCTTATCTTATGTACTTCAGCTTTAAGTTGAAAGATCATGTTAAGCATGCAGGATTGGGCTAATACCATTTGGCTGCTTACCAGTTGTTCCACAGGAGCTGTTTGTAGGTGTCCTTGCCACAAATTAACCATCACAACGTGGACCTTCACTAGCAGCCTCAGCCAGTGTTGACCCTGAAATACCACCTCATGGTATGGAAATGTCACGCCCTGGGAGCTTTTCTGTGAACTCAGGGAAATAACCAAATACCTCTGTGACCAAACATGAGTACATGTTAATGTTTTAAAGGTGGCCACCTAAATATGACGCATCAGGACTAATTCAAAGTGCTTTTTTAAGAAGCTTCAAAAAAGATTGTAGCAGACTAGCTTTAGGACTTGGATGGATGCACAGGTTCAAAGACAAGTCAAGAGCCAGGGCAACAGTGGGTGATGGAAGAGGGTTTAAAGCTGGCCTAAGCAGCAGCTAGGAATGCATGGAAAGGAGAAATGAGGAGAGCTCTGGAAATACTCAAGAAGAGATGGTTTACAGGACAGGACATTCTGACAGATGTAAAGACTGATTGATGGTGAAGCAACCCTACTGCAAAAGCCAGGGATGCAGGGATAAGGAGGAGACTTCATGGTATAATTACATGGAAGAATTGATATGTTACAGACCATGTGTAGATGTGATTTTTTAGAAAGTAGCTGGTGATTTCGCATGCCACATGGAAAAGCTGACAGACTGAGACACCTTCAAGTGATTCAACTGTTTCAGTTTTGGAAAATTAGATAGTCATAAATACTCTCAGGTTTAATGCGCATAACCCCCCTCCAAATATCTAGAACCAGAGGCAGAATAAAGCTGGTTTCCTGAAGACCTTGGTCTTCATTTCTAAAGCCTGTGCCCTGAGACTGAGCTGCAGCTGTAGTGTGTGTCTCCATACAACACCCAGCCCAGCTCTGCATGGACCTGCAGATGCTGTTGTAGCCCTTATTATCAGCAAAGGCAACTCTCTGGGTGCCAGAGGCTCTAGCAATGCTCTCCTGCTCTTACAGACATATTCCTTGCTCATTTCCTTTGAACTTTCTCTTCACAGCCCCATTAAGAGCACCTTGAATCCTCCAGAAACAGCTATCAGGATAGTCCGTGGGGCAGTAAACATGCAAATAGATTTGCATGAAACCAATCCCAGTGCAAAGAGCCCCCTCCAGCCCCAGATCTCAGTAGACCATGTTCACACATGGTCTTTCTCTGGCTCTGGGTGGGCATCCTCAGCTCTGCAAGGCTCCAGTCGGAGAGCATCCTCCACAGACCAACTCTCGCGGAAGCCGTGCCACCCAATGGTTAGCCTGCCAGGGCCCGCAAAGGCTGACAAGCTGAAGTTTGTTAACATTTAACCTTGCTTAACCCTTGAACCTGGGCTACTTTCGGCTGCCCCAAGATGATTGATAAAAGACCTTGTGCAGCATCACTAATCTGGGGGGCAGCGCAAGCTGTTCAGGCTGCTGCGTGCACATATGGAAGAGCTTCAGCGTGTCAGAGCCAATACTCAATTGCTGTATCAGCAAAGGTGCAATGAAATTCACTTTATTGCTTCTTGAATACATTAGATTTAAGATTGCGTAAAAGAGGATTCAAGTCTTGAGGCCACTATTTGGTTAAAAACTTGGAGAAGTAATTTTCCCGCTTGTGCTATTAAGCATGTGGTTTTCTTTATTTTGAGATCTCACTTTGCCTGGGTATACATACATCCATATATCTCACAATGCATGTATGGAAACCATACACAATAACAAAACAGCCTTATGTACTGTTAAGTCTGGTTTTAAAATTTACAGGGTTCAACTCTCTCTCTCTTTTTTTTTTTTTGAAGAGAATAATTTTCAAACAGTTCCATATAGTTAATGTAGTGTTTGGCCTCCCATTAAAAAGATACTATTAAACCAGTCACAGAAACACTAGCAAGTGAGTAAATGTTTAAACCACAAATCTCCTTGAACTCCTGTGGGAAGGAAGGGGGGTGGGGGACTCTACCAGTTCCAAAATGGCAAGATCATATATCAGAGGTGAATAATAATGTGAAAAAAATAGGTTTCAAGGAATAACAACAAACTAGGAGGAATGGGAGAGGAAAGACTTTAAGGGATGCAAAAGCTTAATGCCAGGAAAGGTGGATGTTCTGGAGAGAGAGGGATGACCATCTTGTTAAAAGAGTGGAAAGAGGGAGAAAGAGGGATTCTGAGGGGAGACCTCATTGCTCTCTACAACTGCCTGAAAGGAGGTTGTGGAGAGGAGGGAGCTGGGCTCTTCTCCTAAGTGACAGGGGACAGGACGAGAGGGAATGGCCTCAAGCTCCGCCAGGGGAGGTTCAGGCTGGACATTAGGAAAAAATTTTTCACAGAAAGGGTCATTGGTCCCTGGCAGAGGCTGCCCAGGGAGGGGGTTGAGTCACCTTCCCTGGAGGGGTTTAAGGGATGGGTGGACAAGGTGCTAAGGGACATGGTTTAGTGTTTGATAGGAATGGTTGGACTCAATGATCCGGTGGGTCTCTTCCAGCCTGGTTATTCTATGATTCTATGATTCTATGATTCTATGATTCTATGATTCTATGAAAGGAAAAGAAAGAGGGGAAAAGACAAAGGAAAAGAAGAGAAGAAGAAGAAGAAGAGGAGGAAGCAGAAGAAAGAAGGAGGGGAAAAAGACAAAGGAAAAAAGAGAAGAAGAAAGGAGGAGGGGAAAAAGATAGGAAAAAAAAAAGGAAAAAGAGAGGAAGAAGAGAAAGAAGGGGTACTGAATGGGAACAAATTAGTGGGGTGCTAAGGCCCGTGGCTGTAGCAGTGCAAACGAGGCCTTGCTGAACCGCCACGCACAAAGCGCCACTGTATATTCCATACACGAGACAGTTAAAAATTTGAACATAAGGTAGCATTTCCTTTATCATATCCCATAAAAATAGCAATTTGCTAAAGCCCTTGTAGCACAGTATGGAAGGTGGTGTATTTTACTGATAATGTAGAGATGACAGATAGTCCTATACTAGGAGGTTTCAATGGTGTCTTGCTGTATAGCATAATAAATTGTGAGGAGCAGAGACAGAGGACAGTGCAGGCACTGCTCCACCTCCAGTAGTCAAATAATTCAGCCCCGGCTCAGTAATTATGCTGTGTGAAAATATGGGATTAATTAGACTGGTACACTAACACACTGTAGTCTCATTAAAGGCTGAACAGCATTTTCATAGATACTGCCACTTGAGCAGGGCTGCCGCTAATGTGAAAAGACAAAGTCTCCTCTTTTCACACTCCTTGCTTATTATCTTACTTAAGGCCACTTAAGCAAACTTCCAAAGGCAGCCTGGCAGAAAGCCCTTCGTGGGATTTATTTTGTTATTTTACCTGTATGCCAGGGAAGCAGGAAGGAAAAAAAAATAAAACAACAGGGGAAATGCTAATGTTAGCAATAACTACAACTTCTCCCTTTGCACCAACCAGACTTTTGCCTTTCCTGCTTCTTTCTTAATTTTTCTCTCGTTCTTCTGGGGAGGGGAGTTGGGGGAGGAGGTGAAGGGAAAGGATGTCTCAAAGAGAGAGAGATAAAAGGTGTCCCCCATTGCAAGTCTTGAGTGTTTGATTGCAATTTAAGGGGTCAGCCTCTCAGAGGGATTTGCTCAGCCTTACAGGAGGAGCAGGAGCTCCATGCCTGCGCTGCAGCCCCGTGGAGGAGTGCTGGGTAAGACCTGTGTCTTTTGAACTGAGAGGTGATTAGTGAGCCAGAAGAAATAATTTATGCTAAATAGTTACCATTTCACAAGCTTTTATGCGTGGAGAAAAACCTCTTCCCGGTTACTCCAAGCTGCCAAAAAGGTCTCCATCACTCAGCAAGCAGATATATTGCTACACTTACAATTATATCTCCATGGCTTCTTACAGACTGTGCAGAAAAAGAATCTGATGTAGGACAATGGCACTTTGCAGACAATAAACCCACCTCCCTCAGAATCCAGCACCTGCGAGAAAATTGATTTTGGAAGGGAATGACAGCTGTAACACAGCCTCTGAGAAACAAGATCTCCTCTGTTGGCTCCCTGTGTTGCCTCTGCCTTGCAGGCTGGCATTGGCACCAGCCACGTGTGCCCTGGTGTGCCCTGAGCTCCCTGTTTCTCCCCTGTGCAGCTCTGCAGCTTTGGCTCTGCTTCGGGACACCTAGAGATGCTCCCTGCAGCTGAAGGGAGGTGAGAATTGGGGCTGGCATCATCCAGTGGCTCCTGATGGGGACCTGGTTCAGTCCTTCCATGATTTAATTCTAGGGAAATGGTGGGGGTACAGTGCGCTGCCTGGGGAGCAGACTGCCACGAGGGTGTTAATATATAAAGCTTGTCCTTTAAATTTAACAGGTCTCTGTAAAGACCCACTTCACCTTGCTCTCAGGAGAGCTATTAGAGCAGAGAGGCTTTGCCACAGACGTGGGAAGGAAGCAGGGGGTGAGAAAGGCAGGAGAGGAACCCAGCGTATATCAATGACAGACAATAATAGAGGTATCTGTGCAGAAATACTGTGGGCTTGGAGACGCCTTTGAAATAGGTGACTGTAATATTCAAGTCGGAGAAACAGCTGACGTTGAATAGACTGAAACCTGCTTTGTGGCTTAACAAAAGTGGGCAATAGAGAGAGGCTGACATGAAACAAGTCAGTTTGCAGCAGGCTCTGGGGTTAGGATCATTAGCAAAGAGGAAAAATGATTAGCAGTAAAAAGCAAGACATTAAAAAGAGATTTAAAAGGAGTGCTAGAGGGAGCTAGGGGATGGGGGGGTGCTTTATTTGTACTTGAGGAAAATAAAAGAGATTCCTCGCAGACAAATTTGAATTTTCCCTGCTGCCTTTGCCCACAGGAGTTTTATGAATATTTACCTTTGGCATGGTTTGGGGAAGGATAAATTCTTAGGCACTGGTATTGAAATCTGAGAGCAGATTCTCCTGCCTGTATGCAAATCTCTCATAGGAAATCAAGAGCTAAGAGCGTCCCAAACGATGCCTCTCCTGCAGGGAAGAGCTTTTTCATTCATCTGTTTAAATGCAGGATGATCAATGGCCAGGTTGCTGCACTTTGTTGGTCTGAGTCAGGTTGATCAGATCTGGCTTTAGTTTAGTTAGTTTGGAAACACTTGGTAGGAATTCAGTTGAATGAAAAAGCTCTTCCCTGCAGGAGAGGCATCGTTTGGGACGCTCTTAGCTCTTGATTTCCTATGAGAGATTTGCATACAGGCAGGAGAATCTTCAGAAAAATAGCTTGTAGTCTTGTAAGTGCTTTTGAAAATTTTACCTCCTGACTCACTTCAGGTATTATTTTAGGGCCTTCATCCTGAGATGGGGACAACCGGCAGCCATCCAGGCCTTTTTTATGCTTACAATCAGTGTTAATGGTGTTATCCTGGGGATGACAGAGGGGAAATTTTGTTTCTGATGTCAGGAGGCTTTTAAAATATGTTTTTTTGGAGCATGAGTGTATTCATGCTCCAGCATTTTCACTAAGGCTTGTACAAAGGAACAGGGTGGCCGTGGAGTGGCTCATGTCTCCCAGCCATGTATGTGACATTGCTCCACAGAGTCGCTCATCTCGGTGGCACATCGAATGCCTTGGTGACGAGCCAAGGCACACGATGCTTCATGTCTGTCATGGTCTCCAGCATGACAGTCCTGAGGGCACTACTGATGAAGTTTGCAGAGATGGTCTCCAGAATTCCCTCTGGCCGTGCAATGGTCTCACAGCAGGCAAAAATGGGATGTGATTTATCTGTACTTCCCTGTTATGGACTTAGTAGAGAAGCTGTCCGAACGGACTCCAGCAGAAAGGGTTGCAAACCTGCATGCGTGATCTCTGCACACATGTAATAGCACTTCTAAGCCATGTAAATGGTGGGCACTACCCCTTCTCCAGGGATGGAAGCTGTAAGTAGGTTTGCCCTCTGGCAGTCCCTAAGAGGAGAGGGCATTCTGGTGTCTTGTCTTTCAACCCATGGTAGATTAGTGGATCTAGGTTTCATGGCTATGAGAAGGTAACTGGTATGAGCTAGCTGTGGCATCAGGAGGTGCTGGGCAGACATCCCTTCCTTGTTTTCAGACCCACAGTTTTGCTGGGGATGTGGAGACCTGAACCTCTTCTTAGCTGGAAAGAGGAGCAAAGCCAAGCGTAACAGCCATGTCATGATTTACATGCAGCAAAGCGAGCAGCCAGCGTGTCATGACATCTAATACAGTAAATGCATGACTTACCAAGGGCCAGCTCACTCAGGCACAGAGCGGCCACGACTCAGCCGAGGTCTCTCCCATGGGTCTGGAGGGACCCATAGAAACCATGGGATGGCACTCCCCAACCACCAGCTCCACTGCCCCCCTCAGTCTCTCTTATATCTTCAGGCGAAAAGGCCACCACACTACTCTTAGTATGGCTGGTGCTGCCTTAAACAAGCTAAATCAAGACGAGTTCACAATTTTTGGATGGGGAGGCCCAGAAGAAAAAAGAAGGGATGGACAAATCGTCCCCCTCCTCCCTGAGGAAGGTCTGTGGTCTTTACAGCAGGGGCTCCTAACTTTGCCTGAGATCCCGCTTTCCAAACCAGAGTCCATCAAGTTTTAAGCAGACCCACACAGGTCAAATCCTATGTAATACCATATCATAGAATCATAGAATCACCAGGTTGGAAGAGACCCACCGGATCATCGAGTCCAACCATTCCTATCAAACACTAAACCATGTCCCTCAGCACCTCGTCCACCCGTCCCTTAGACACCTCCAGGGAAGGTGACTCAACCCCCTCCCTGGGCAGCCTCTGCCACTGCCCAATGTCCCTTTCCGTGAAAATTTTTTTCCTAATGTTCAGCCTGAACCTCTCCTGGCGGAGCTTGAGGCCATTCCGTCTCATCCTGTCCCGTCACTTGGGAGAAGAGCCCAGCTCCCTCCTCTCCACAACCTCCTTTCAGGTAGTTGTAGAGAGCAATGAGGTCAATGAGGTCATGATATGCTCTATCATGAGTCACAGTAGCAGCCGGCTGTCTCGGAAGCGGTCACAGCACAGAGAAAATGCAGGGTATAGCACTAGAGGCATGGAAAGTTATCATTGGCAATGGGCTACACGTAAAATATAAATTGCCAGAGTTAGGCTTTCCTCTTTCTCCCTCCCGATGGATCACAGAGCTCCATCCCCACCAGCTGTCTAGCTCTGGCACTTGTCTAAAAACTGAGAGGTGAAAGCACAGTGTGCTAAACCCCAGCACTATAAAATACTTAAGTGCACAGTTGTCTTGTAGCCACTGAACAAGCACATTGTCTTCAGCAGCACTGCTCGTGGCCGAAGCGTGAGTGCCTGCTTGATTCCCAGATCTGGTCCTAATCCACCACACTGGCACACGAGCCTCAAGTGTAATGGCCTCAAGCTCCACCAGGGGAGGTTTAGGCTGGACATTAGGAAAAAATTCTTCACAGAAAGGGTCACTGGGCACTGTCAGAGGATGCCCAGGGAGGTGGTTGAGTCACCTTCCCTGGAGGTGTTTAAGGGACAGGTGGACGAGGTGCTGAGGGACATGGTTTAGTGTTTGATAGGAATGGTTGGACTCGATGATCCGGTGGGTCTCTTCCAACCTGGTTATTATATGATCCTATGATTCTATGAGCCTTTGGAGACTGCAGGGACAACACCAATGGAAGGAAATGTGGAAAAGCAATTTCAACGTATCGGCGAAAGGAAAGGAGTGCGGATTGTGAGAGCTGTCAACTCCATCCTTCTCTCATCTTGTGTCTGTGTGAACAGAGGAATCAAATTAAAAATGCCTGATTGCATTCGGGAACCCAAAGAGAAACATTGATCTGCAGATAAGGTCAGGTACAGGCCCTCCACTGTTCGAGCAGGGGTAGGAACTTCAGAGATCTATGAACAAGAGAGCAAGTATCTCCAAGGCTGGCCAAAAAAGAAATGAGAAATACATTTTAAAAGTTAGATAACAAGAAGCAGCTGCCTCGAACATCTATAGAAAGCACTTTCCTGGGCAAACCTGAAAAAACAGTAGCCTTCAAACAGTCCCGTACGAGTGGATATGGAATTAAACAAAAATTACAGGCACCTTAGCTGATCGCAGCCTGGCAGGGCCAAGCAAGGCATCCCCCACCCCTTGTCAGTCATCTCAAAAAGGGCCACCGGTGGACCTCAGCTCACATCCGTGGAGAGCAGAGAGAGATCCAATTGCCTTACTTGCCAGAAGGAGTTTAGTTAGTGGAGTCAAGAAAGTCGATTACCCGAATGTTAAAACTTCTCCCTACTCCTTCATCGCAAACTTTTTCAGCTCTTGAGAGTGTTCAGACTAAAGAAGTACTAAAATATCATTTTCTCTTTGTGTTCCTTGTAATTTTTGCATGTCATCTCAAGCGCCGTCACTGCTATTTAAAGGGGAGAAATAGGTTTTTGACCTGAATTTGATGGTCATTGTTTTGCTCTGGTATGGATCTATGCCTTTTTTTTTCTGATATACATGAATTCTAAGGCTGGCACTTAGATCTCAGACAGGATAAACTCAATTTTTGCTTCAGAAGAATTTTCTTTGGTAGAGTACATTTTTTGTAATCACAGAATGACATATTGGTCTGGGGTTATAAAGAGGATTTTATATTCAAAAAGCTATCTCTGAGATGTGTGCTCCTTTTACTCAGCTATAAGCTAAGCAAAACACTCAGAGGAAGAGAGAAAGGGAGAGAAAATGAATTAGCTTGAACTTTTGCTGAGATAAATATGGCCTGATCTTTTAAGTTCAGTTCATCCAAGCAATCTCACTGAAATCGGTGGGGTTTCACCCACGTGCTTGGAAGCAGACCTTGGCCTCATATGGCTTAGCGATAAAAAACCCCTTTTCAATACATTAACTAAATTTAGCTGTAATTAAAGATGAGACTTAGCGAAGTACTTGACTCACCTGGCTCTCCACAGCTACCTCTGAAGAAGTCAGGTGTTTCATGGCTGTGTCAGGACCAGGTGACCTTGCAGCACCTTGTTCCTCCTCCTGAGCACACAAACCCCCACCAGCCACTGGTGCTTTTAGCAGGAGCTGCAGGAGCCCCCAGAGTGGTGCCAGCCATGGGGGCCACACACCTGGGGCTCCAGGTACACCAGGTCGCCAATGCACTCACCTGAATGGTGTCCAAAGATCATTGTGGGGGAAAATGCCTCCTCTCAGTGCGCTGGTCCAGAAATGGCAATATTAACTTGCTTTATGCAAAGCAGCAAGTGACAAACTGGTCTCTTACCTGCCTTAAACTACGTTGAACAGAGAGGAAAAGGGTGTGAGTGAGGGTATGTGTGCAGGCAAGTGAGTGGAGGGTGGCAGCGTGCCTCCGTCCCTGCCCCCAGCTCTAATCACTTCTTTGCTCAGGTTTCAGATCATCTGCTTTTCACAGGCATTGAAAACTAGTGGGAAAACTGAAGCCTGATTGTGACTGGAAGCTAATGTAGTCTACATGCAGCAGACATCTAATATGATGTTATTTATTCCCATAGATCTGTTTATTTTGTTTTCAATTTACCAAACCCTGTGACACATTCCCAAAGGTGCCTTGTTGTACAATACGTTGCACACAGTAAGATATTCAGCCTAATTCACTCTTTGTTTTGTTTCAGTTCAGCTGCATGAGGGCACAAATGCGTCTGTGTTATATCTTCTCCTGTGACTGATGTTGCAGACTATTGCCATAGGGTTTTGTGAAATGGGATCTTAGTTAATCTAGGGCATTGTCTTTGTAGTGCTAAATTCTTATTTGCAAACATAATGTTCTGGCACTGATGCAACAGGGGAACATTAGCGATTTTTTTTTTTTTTTAGTTTAGAACAGACTGTATGTATGTGTTTTTAATAAACTTCTATTCTAAAGCTTTTTCTCCCTATTCTGCATTTGATCTGAGACATTTATAACACATTGCATCATGTCACATTGATGTCTTTAGCCAGTCAAGCCAAATATTCATAAATCCCATGTGCCCAAAGAGAAAATGTACGATGCTGAGGAGAAAAGTACCTGATAGTTTTTAAAGCATCCACAAGAAGGCAATTCTAGCCTTTAAACACACGCACATGTACAGACCCACACACACAGAAAAGATTTTGAAAAAATTTCTGTCCATAGCCTATTCTCAGCCTGGAAGAATGGTATCATTTAGAAGTCAATGGCCTTTCTTTGCACTTCGTTGAAAGCTCCCATGTTTTCATTTTTCTTTTATTTCAGGAACATGTTGTTATTCAGAATACTGAGGAACTACTCTGAGGAACCGGTGAAGAATTGAGAATTTCAAATTGGATGATAATATAGAAGTGTGCTGCGGACAAAATTTGATGTAAACAGGATCTGGAAGAGATTTGATGAGATGGTGAAAAAATGAATACAGGATGCAGATTCATTAATAAAACAGCCTGTGGCTACTGAACATAAAGCCTGATTGATTGATCTCAATTACTGCAGTTCGTAAGTGGAAAACCAAATGATGAAGGACATGCACAAGGTAAAGCTGGTCTGACATCAGAACTGAGCTTCACGCACTTACCAGGTGGCAACTACAAATGTGCACACGTTCATGTATGGCTTTAAAAGGGCAGCAGGATGGTCTCACACCACTGACATATCCACATTTATGAAAGTCCGAGAGCTCTGGAAAGTTAAAGTCTATGTTAGCTCAAACTAGGTCCTATAGCTCTCCGTCTGTGAGAGACAAAAAAATATTTTCTCACGATACCTTCGTGGGGCTAAAGGAGGATGGAGTCATGAAGGGTTGAGAAGTACTCAGATACCAGAGTGACAAGTACCAGAAGAAATATCCATAGAAAATGACTCATCCTGCCTCTGGAGCAGGCTTTCAACAGCACGCAATAAACTAGGCATGGGGCCACCCACTAAACCATGAAGAAAAATTATTGAAAAGCTGCGTGTTAAATGAGCTCCTTCACACCATTCATGGCACGGTAGAGTGCAAGGGAGGACACTGGGGTGCAACCAGCCACACATGCCACAGCAAACCATGGCTGGGTTGCTTGGGCAGGAGCCTCAGTGGTGCTGCCGAGGTGTCACATGAGGAAGCAGGAGCTGAGCCACGAACTCTTCTTAGACGAGGAGAGGAAAAGAAATGGATTCCCACCTCTTTGCAGGGGTCTTGGGAGCTTGTTGCTGGAGGAGGATCATTTCTAGTTTCTCTTTAGTAGGAAGGCCAAGTAAATGGGGACATGAGGAATGAGAACAAACCTTGCACCCAGTGCAGAAGAGCAGTTTGATAACAATTTCCGCTGTGTTAGCACCTTGTCTACTGAATGTTGGAGTCAGATACCAACAGACTGCAAGAGAAAATGGGTTTGATTGTCTACTCTTCTAGCAAGAGACACAGTTTCTGTAGCAGAGTGGTCTGTGGGCAGGATTACTAGGTATGGGAAAAGCCTGTTCCTGTCAGACCCATCGCTTTACCTGCAGAAACAAGAAATTCACCCATGGAATTGGGCAAAAATAATAATAGAAAGGAGGTGAGCACCTAGAAGCTATCCCAGGTCACTCAGCACTTCTCCCGTGGATCCAGTCTCCTAGCTACTAGACAGAAATGCTCCTGGAAATTCCTGCTTCCATTTGCTCTAAATAACTGCAGTACTCGCTGTCCCTAATTTTATCATCGTAGCTCACAAAGCGATTTAAGGCAGGAGTCTGAGCAGTAACACCCCAAACAGTGCCGAGCTGCTCTGAGCCAAAGCAAGGCAACCATCCTGCAGTTTCGGATGCATCCCTCTAGGTTTCCCTTTCCCTGCCATCCCTACCAGGATGCTGCCAGCCGACAATGCCGTTGCCTTCTGTTCGATGTCCCACAGCAGCCTCAGCCCCTCTGCTGTCCTGGCAAGAGCAGGCGGTGGGCTTAGCACATGCATGTCTCTACCTGGGCCCCCAGGTGCAAACACAACCCCTGGCTTCCCATCGCTGACTCCTTCTTAACCTTGAATTAAAGCAGAAGAATAAATCAGCTGAATGATCTGCCTTGCAAATTCATAGGCAAGCCTTACAGACTGCAAGCAAATGTGAGAAGAAGAAAGAGTAAGGCTGAGAGGATGGCCAGATGTCCTTAGCAAGGAGAAAAAAATCCTCACGGAGCTGGGCATCTGGATTTCACAGCTACCGAACACCAGCAGTCACCACCATATGCTGAGCAGAAAACACAAACCTGTTCAACACTCCCAACTACCCAGGAACACGCTGGCAGACTGAAGAAGCTTAGCAGGATTTGAGGGAAAGTCCTAAAACTCTCTCAGCATAAGACATTTGCTTGCAAAGACCCTGATTGCAAAAGAAATGAGTCTTTCCCTTTCCCCAGTGCTCCTTCACCCTTCCTGGATGACATGTGTGCTTTCCCTTTTGGGAATTTAGAGGTTTTAGAAGCCCTGTTCCTCACCTAAGGTCACCTGCAGCACCGCACTCGCTACGGCCAGATCTTCAAACCACTGGCTATGTCCCGCGTGGCACAGCAGGGTCATGGAACACAGCTACAAAATTCCTTGTCTCTGCCCTGTGCAGTGGTGGAGAAGGAGAGACAGAGAGAAAGGGAGCTGGGTTTGCATTGTCGGTGTGTGCTGGAAAGGCACAAGGTTTTGTCTTCCTGCTTGGTTGGCTCCTTGCCTCTCTATGTGTCAGCAGCCGTTGCTGTTGGTTCCTGGTAATTCAGTTCTATTTCTGCTTTCAGAAACTCCTTATGAAGCCCTGTTCCTAGCAGACTAAGAAACAAAGGCTTTGCCACATATACTTGGATTTGCTCAATCTTCTCCTTTGTCTGAACAGACGTCTGTCCCCTTGGTGACACCCAACCAGCCCTCACAAGGAGTTGGATGACTTTCACATTCTGTCTGTTGATCGTTGCATGGATCCTGAAGCTCATGGCTACTCACATAACGAGGGATGCAACCTAGCAGAGGTACCAAACCCATTCTTCTGCTCCTGCGTATCCAGGAGGATCACTCCTGAACAAGACAAACTGGAGTCTGTGGGCAGTACATGCCAGAAGCTGAAAGACCACATGGTGAAGCTGCAAGAATGAATAAGGATTCGAGGCAGTAAGGGCGATCGCAGGATTGGAGAATATGGAAGCAAAGCCACCCTAGTGTTAAGCTATTACTGCTCAGGGCCTTGCTGTTTTTACTAATCAGAAAGTCCCAGAACCCGATGGTGCTCAGTTAAGGCTGACCTCCAGGGCAGGACTACACGTTACAACTGGTCATTCAAAGTAGCCTTGATAAATGTGTTGCTGTCAGGGGACAAGAATGTATTTTAAACAAGGTCAAGTGTCCTGTTGTGTTGCAGGACATAATCCTAGCTTGTGTACTAGTCGTCTATCACATTTCTATTGCATGATACATGCTGGAGCTACCTGCTTGCCATGGATATTTCCCTCTCCACCACTGCTTCCAAATCCTTGACCATCGTTTAAGAACATCCTAACAGAAAAATGGAAAAGCTGGTTTTGTACAAATGGACTTGGTTGAAGCTACTAGTTTATGCTCTTCCCACTCAAAAATTATTTTCTGATGATGGCAAAAATCCTATTATATTCTACCATTTTGAAAAATCAAAGTTTTAAATATTCATCATGTTCTTTTTTTCTAGTTAAAGAAAAGACTGGCTTCCTTTAGTGGGCATATTAAATACCTTATTTAAATAGCTGAAAACAAGTAGCCCTTTAAAGAAGTACCTAACATGTACAGCCACAGAAGAAATTAGCTGGTCTCTGACTAAGGGTTGTCTGTTAGGTTTATTTAATACATTATAAAAGACTGTGTTGCTGTCCCTATTACACACATGAGGCAGATTCCACAGTGGACTATATATGGTCTCCCATGCCTATTTTCTCCATAGTTTTGCTTACCATTCTTACCAAAGATAAACAAACAGGCATGTGCTTATATGTTTTGAAGAGCGTGTTTCCTCATACTCTACAAGAGACTTCTTTGAATACCCTTCCATAACTTGAAATCGTGCCCTTGGAAATTTTAGCAATATTTGTTTCAAATAAGTTTATTTTTGTATGATTGATTGAAATCTCAAGCTGCAATTAAGAAAATTGCAGCGAGAACCATTAAAGGGGTAGCGTCATTTTCTCCCCTTTCCACTAAAATGTCAGGTTTCAATGTCACCGCAAGATAACCCAATCGCGTGCTTGTACACCGTTCACCCAGGCTGGAGTAAGCGTAAAACCGTCTGGAGTACTAATTACAAATGGCTAAAAATAATGACACACAGCAGAAGGAAAATGAAAGGCCCTGGTCCTTGTTACTTAACTGCCGAGGTGTATAGGCACAGTAATGTGGGTTATTGTGAAGCGTTCTATTTTGTAAATACACAAACATCCATCCCCACTTGTAGATTAGCCTCAGTCCCTCCCCCATTTCCCTCTGTCTCTCTGCCCTTTCTTTCTCTCCAATTATAAACCAGCACCAGGTTTTCTCATCAGCCATCTCCATGTCTCCAAATGGCTTTTCAGTGTCAGGCCTATCAGGAAATTAACTCATCATGCAGTGACAGCTGCTAATTTTTTCCCCTTACATGTCAGATGGATCGCCTGCTGAAGCTAATAATGAATCACCAATCCCTGATTAGAAGGTGCTTCCGAAACATATAACTGCCATCTGAGCTAACTTTTTTCTTCATATAAAATGATATCACCCTAGAGGAGTAGAAAACGAATTGTATTCTTCAACAAGATGGAACAGGGGTAGCTGTTTAAGTGAGCCGTGTGCTATCTTAAATTATGGGCTAATATTGCACTGTAAAATAAGTGAAAACTCACAGCTCTCCCTTTTATTTTGCCAAATGAATGACCTTTTTTTCTGTTACTTAATCCTTTCACTAGAACTAACTTTGTTTCCAATTTCAGGAGTGTTTTTGTCTTCGTCCTTTTCTCCTTTCTATCCTGTTTACAATTGTTGTGTTCAGGAGGTCCACCGAGCAAGGTAAGTTGGAGAAAAGCCCCAGAAGTGGCTTTCTGAGGCCTGTGACTATCACACCACCAGCAACTTGTACTGCTCTGCCAGTAGCTCCAACCTCATCTCTCAATCCCCACGATTTTCTGAAAATCTGCCTTTTCAGCTCAGGTTCAGCTCCGGGTCAGCCTGAGGTGCAAGAACTTTGACAGACAGAGATTCCTACAGCGATTATACAAATTGAATCCACTGCCCGCAAAGATCACAAATCTATTCCTTCCAGGACCTCAGAGCTAACATTTCTGGAATTAAAGCAGCATTTATAAATGACAGCAGTGCTTGCAGCACTCTGTACAATCCACATGTGCATACCTCAGCGCATCAACTATTGGCTCTGGCCCATCTCGCTTCCACCGCGAAGCGCACCTGGTAGTCAGGCAGAATGGGATGTAGCTGTGGGCATTCTGGGTTTTGTTGGCTTCTGGTTTAGTTTGTTTTGTTTTTGTTAAAGGAAATATTCCTCTAAATATGGTTTCCAGCTATCTCTTATCTCCCATTTCTCCCCAAAGACGGAGCCTGAATTCAGGGGCCAGGAGACGCCGCCTCAGGAGGTGTCTATCTGATTCTTAAGAAACAAAGAGTGAAACTACTTGCCAGAAACATCTCTTCTTCCTCTGGTTTTGTTTTCATTTTGGGTATTTTTGGTTTTTTATTCCCTTTCGGTTGTTTTTTTTTTCCCCTTCCTTGCATACTAGCTCAATGCTTCCTAAACACTTTTTTACCTGTTCGGCATCATTCACAGTATGATCCAACTTTGTTAATGCTTATTCAGAACGGATCATGAAGAGGAAATTAAGCCAATGGAGAAGACAGGCGGCTGGAGGTGTTCAAACCAAACAGCAAAAAGCCCGTTAAGGAGCGAGTGGCTGCCAGGGCTATAAACCTTCCTGAATTCACCCCACAGGCAGTTCTACTGTGCTCTGACACGGCCACTACCTATGGCAACGCATGGTCATCCTGGAGACTCAGGTCCTTTTCAGGTGCTGCACTACCCTGAGCGTCTCCCTCCTCTGCCTCCTTCCCTGCTCTCCAGAGCAGAGGGCACAGGAAAGCTTGGCAGACCCATGGAGTGATCCAGCTAATCCCCTCCCAGTCTGGAACCCATCACGGTGCCAGGAGCTCAGATATGGGAGGGAGACAAATGCCAGGGAGGAGTTTCCGAAGACCTGGGTGAGATCTGCAGTGGCCTTGACTCTCGGTGTATGGGAAAAAGCATTTTAGCATCGGGTTGAGACAGTGTGTGGAGTCCTTAAGCAGGCTGTCTGTGCAGGAACGAATGTCACCCTTGATTTCTAATGTTACATTTGTAGGGCACTAATAAGTTAACTTTAAAGTGCACATTAAAAAGAGGAAGGAGAAAAAAAAAAAAACCTAGAAAAATATTAGCTCTTCTGATCAGGCTGCACTTGGAGAAAAGTATTGTTAACCTGAGCTTCCAGGTAATTACAGCACATGGTAGGTTAGCGAATCCTTTCCAATGCTCCCAAGCACAGGAACACCTACCACTGCCTCTTTTTTTTTTTTTTTTTTTTTATGCAAAGGTCTGCTCTTTTCATTGTGCATACAATGTGATTGCTGGTTTGACACTGCAGGCTACACTGGTTTTATGAAGGATTAAATGCCACCTGAGACATATTTATCCTAAATAAATCACAAATGGTAAACTGCAGCATGTCAGTGTCAACACCCTGTACTGCAGCAGAAAGGTTAGCTATACAGGACTAAGCACAGCAAAGAATTAGCATCCAAGCTGCAAGACCACAGGGCTACAGTTAACAGGAGAAATGATCAAGAAGAAATATTTCCACTGAAAAACATTCAGTTTTTTGAACATCTGTGAGAGTCTTGCAGAGGGCCATCATTTTGTAAAGGTCACCTTTTTCCTGATAACAAACGGGAGTTGATCCTGTCACTGTTTGCTGAAGACAGTATTTAAGAGTAAGTGAACAGCCTGTCACTTTTAAGAAAGATGAGCAAGTCAAACTCGGCTAATTATGAATCTCGATGTCTAACTTGAAATTTACTTTTTGGGGGTTTGACAAAGACACAACCTTAATTCCCGGAAAATAATAAAATTTAAAAAATAATAATAAAGAGAGATGAAAAGACAGCAGGATCTTATAGCCCCAGAATGAAGCACCTTTTCTAAGCAGCTCTATCAGAAAATACATTTTAAACAGTTGCTTCAGGAAGGAACTATTGTTTTACCTCACCCCAACTTTCTTACAGTTGATAATTTTCAGATATTAAACATGATAGGAAACCCAGTTATCTCTAGAGTCAGCATGGCTTATACCCTAAACACTTACACAATTATATTAAGCATGCATGAGGCACACTTCAGAAATTAGATTCTTTTATCTTTATCTATCTAGCGAGCTGGAGAAAGGAAAAGAGAAAAGAGAAAATGCACAGACATAACAGATAGCATTCGTTTGCTTCTGCTGAATGCCAGTTCTGTTTATTGCTTAATATTAAAAATCATGATGCTTCATTTTAATGCTAACATTTTATTTGAAAGACAAAACAAAAATAATCCCCCAAACTTGCCAGTTTATATTTTACATTTTTTTAAAGAAACAAAAGCAGTTGTATCATGAAACAAATCTTTTCAACATGAACTTGCATTGAACAATTGCAGTATAGCCACAAGTAAATAATTGACATTCTGGACTAAGCAAGAAACACAAGGTCACCATTTTTTTCCTACTCGTTAATGTCAATGTCAGAGTTTTCTTTAAAAAACCCCATAACATTTCAGAAGTTGCTCACAGAATGAACTGCAAAATGATATTTATATGAAGCACTACTTGTAAGAAAACTAAAACACTGACAGTGACAGTATTTTTTTTTTTTTTTTCAAAAAATGCACATTGCTTATGTAGGACTCATGTAAAATTAAGTGGAAGTTCTAGGCATCAAGTTCTTCTTCCTGAATATGCATCATCAAGAATTTTCTGAAGTGTAGCTTTTTTGAGCTCTTCTTCAGAGAAAGTCCTATGTGATACCATGAAAGAGTAAACTACTATGAAAAATTTGGTTTTAGATGCAAAAACCCCTTATTTTGATGACATATTCTTAGCCAGAGATATTTTAAAGTAAGTTTCTAGAAAGTAAAATGTCACCTGTTCTTCTTTAAAATAAAGAAGGGCACCAATTACAGTAGGTAAGCTTACCTGTACACCTTGTTATTGTGGGGTTTGTATTTTTTGCTTATTTATCTGTTCACAAACTGTACATGTAAGTGGAATTATTTTACTCCCATGATTATGTTAGACAAAAATGACAGAAGGCAGGGAAATACCCTGAGATAAAACAACATTAAAAAACCCCAAACCAACAAAGAAAGCAGTGAATAGAACAATACCTGGTTTTTTTTTGGTGGGGGAGGGTAAGGTATTCTATTTTGTACCCTAATATGCTTGCTTTATAATAATGCCATATAATAATTCTTAGAGCTATTGTTAACAGGATACTATCCCTTTCAGTGAATTCCTCCTAGTAGTTGAACTTCACCTCCTGCAGCATGTGTATTTGTTACCTGGCTAAGAGGATGTTGTATTGAGAAGGTTTTACAGACAATGTACCAGGAATACGGTGCCTCCATGGATCTGGTAATTTCCAGCTCTGCCTTGCATCAAGCCTAGGAGATGAAGCTCTTCATGCTTCTTGTACTTCATTACCATCTCTCTGGCCCTGAATTACTTGTGAACCACCCTCTGTATAAATGACCATGCTTGTTAACTCTTCTGATCTATCAGAGGATATAGCTTCGTTTTTTATAGCAGTACCAGCCTGCAAAATCTCTGGAGACCTGGCTGTCTCTATCACAGCGTGTGAGTACACACCAGGCTCGTCCTGCATGTCTGGTGGCAGTTCTGTGACGATGTAATGGGTTGCACCTTCAGAGAAGTCACCATCAGAACCCTGAACCATGGCTTGAGCTATTTCTTCTGTGACAATAATCTGCGATATTTCCCCATCTGACTCAACTAAATCCATGTGCTCGCTTTGGACACTGAGCGCGTGGCTACCAGCTTCCTGCATAATTATCTGAGAGCCTTCTCTAGCTACCATATGCACAGTCCCTTCCTCATTTACAATGACCTGAGTGACACCTTCTTTCATCAGCTGGTCGGCTGCAGCCGTATCACACACAGCAAACTGTAATACTCCTTGGACCATTTTCTTGAAGGCAGCCTGCGCTCTCTCCTGAGATGCAATTATAGCCGATGGGTGCATGACCCGTGTCACTGCTTCCATAGGTTTGGTATCTTCCTGAGTCTCTTGAACTTCATGGAACATTTGTATTTGTTCTCCCTCTGCATCACTGGGAACGCTGGGCGTCTCTGGGTTTGGCATTTGCAATAAATCTTTGTGACTAGACTTGCATCTGTCAAGGAGTCCAGATTTGGTTTCTACTTCACCCAGCTCTGTTACAGCACAGAGCAGGGCATCTAATGCTGAGGAAGAGTCTGGAGGATGAGCTGTAGCTTCAGAAGCATCTAAAACTTCTTGTCGCATTATCTGCTGCAGTACAGCGTTACGGGAGTCATGAACTGCATCGATTTGGATGGCCTCTTCCATATCAGTTCCTGTTCCTTCAACCACTACCACTTGTGTTGCACCGTCTGCTAACTGCTCAGTAAGTATCTGCCCTGGAACCACGCTACTCACGTGTGAGCCAGTTTGATTTGTAGCTATGACTTGTCCATCTTCTGTAATATGGACCACCCTGGCCATCTGACCAGCCATGGCTAGAGTCTGAAGGGTAGCCGCAGCCGTTTCTTCCACAGATGCATCAATAGTGAAGTCGCCATCGTATCCTTGAATAATGATAACTTGCTGAACTTCTTCAGGTGACTGTGGCTGTCTTCTATTGCCCCGAAAGACCTTTTCTTTAACTGGAGATACCTCTCCCACTGCTGCTGCAGTAAAAGGACTTGTAGTTTCCACAAATGTTGCTCCTTGCCCCTTCAGTCGGCACTCATAGGACTTGGACACAATGCCTACAAGATAAAATATGCTGTTAACACGGCTTCATGGCAAATATCAGTTCGTTACTTTACCAAATTGTAGGTTAAATGGAAAAAAAAATCCTTGACAATTCTTAGATTTCACTGGCAGAAAATAGAGATCAAATGAGCAAGCGAACAAAAACAATTTGCATGTTTTCCAAATAACATATTTACAGGTTGAAATAATTGCTGAGTTTAACAATTCTGCAGCCTATTAACAATTTAAATGTGTTTTTTTTTAAAAACAGGCTGTATAAAAAAGCCTAGATAAATATACAGTATACAGGTAAAAGCCAAATAACACATCTTTTATAAAAGATCCTATTGGTGATATTTCAGCACTTCAGTAATGAATTTTAGGATTGTATATTACATTAAACATATCTGGGTGTGAAAACCTGTGGATGATCTTCTTAATACTCTGATTTTGTTGGTGAGGTAATTGCCATGCTGTCATTTTGATGCCGTTGTCTTCCCCTTCATTTCCCACTAGCATCTTCTCCAGTGAACCTGACTGACTCAATCACTAGCCTAGTTACCTGGAGAAAACGCTCGGCAGTTTTCTTAACCTAAGTAGAGAATTCTATAAAATATCACCCAGAGAAACCTCAATTACACTTCTTAATTATTTCTACACAAAATCAATTAACAGATTAAAATACACATTCCAACTGCTCGCTTTGCCACTCAGTCTTTTTTTGGGTCATTGAAGGTTTCCTTCTCAGTTCCCATCGCCAACAATAAAGCTTCAGCAAAGTAAATGGTGCCCACAGCCGTACAAAGTCAAGCCCATCATCCTCTGCATTGCCTTCAGCACTATTGGGAAGACACAACTGAGAAGACCCTGTGACCATCTTTGTGGATGTCCATGGTAGAACAGCTCTAGCACTCACTGCCTCCCCGTGGCACTGCCATCCTGAAGACTCCTGCAGCTCCTGCAGGTGCTGGAAAGAGAGCTTTGGGCCACAACCAGCACACACAGAGAGAAGAGTAGGTCCTGGACACTGAGAATGAGGCGAGGGTCTAACGCCAGATGGGTTTTGGGAAGGCTGATGAAGCCCATGCTGCTGAGACTACCCCCACCCACACTCTAGTTTAAATTCACCGATGCAAACTGAAATCACATCTCTGGAATAACAGGTGTAGCATCTTATCACAGACACACACAGATATGCCACTGATTGTTTGGAATAAAACAAAAAGAAAAATAACTTACTCTGGCAGTCAAATTTCAGATTGCTACTATACTTTCCAAGACCCTTCTAGTGAACAACACACTCCATCAGACTCAAGAGGCCAAGAAAATTATACTAAAGGTGGTCTGAGGGGCCTCTTTCACACAAACCACAGAGCTGTCAGGCCCTGATCCTACAGAGAACAAAAGTGTGCTTTAAAAACACAGAGACTCATTTGCTTAAAGCTATATTCACACTTTGGAGCTGTGTTACTCCGAGACTGAGTACTTGACATCTTGCAGCCTCTAGCAACTTGATACACTAAGGTGCATATCAAACTAATATTCCAAGATAACAGTAATACTTAAAAAACTGGATTCTTGCTGGCATGCATTCATCTATCCATCCATCCATCCATCCATCCATCCATCCGTCTATCTGTCTGTCTGTCTATCTATCTATCTCTCTCTCTATCTCTCTCTCTTTTTTTTCTGTTGCAAAGCTTCTAGAGGAGAACTGTACTGCAATGCACAAGAAGTAATTTTGCTAAGGTGAAAGGCTGCAAATCACCTCCACAAGTCTAAACTGATGTTATACAACTTTCTCCATCTTAGTTTGCAAGGCAGGTTATCTTTGGAAAAGAAAATTAACAATTTAAACCTTAAGAGTGTTTCCAAGTGATGCTGCGTGATAAATCTGGCACATGCAATTGAAGTACATTTTGTCAGGCATAAGCTAGAAGGAAGCTTACTGTGGTATAACTGGTTCTTATCCCCACTTTTCCCGCGCTCTCTGTAGGCACTGACATTCACAAGACCCCCCAAAGAGCAGAAAAATAAGAAGGGGAAATCAACATAAAATGACAATTATCTTAGCTCTTCCACATTTTATAATAGAGAAGAAGTAATTAATTCTCTCAGGAATCTTGCTTTGTTGACATGATAAAAGAGGAGCCTGGCAGTGATGTGGCACAAAATCAAAATAACTCTACAAATCATGCATTTTCCACTGGATTTCAAAATCAAAATAACTCTACCATCATAATTTTCACAGACGCACAGCGAAATCATGACATATTTCCCCTAAGATCATGATAATTTATGTATGGGGACACAGCATCGCTGCATTGAGCAGAAGCTCTGGTCTGGGGAAGGGAAAGAAAAAGAAAAAGCATCCTGTTTTCATCTCCTCAAAGAAATGCTGTACCCGTGAATCTACGCATCTCCAGTCTTTACTGTGCAATTGAATAGGAAGTCTCCTGGGTGAAAAGCTATCCGGTGAATTCCTTGTAGCACTGATAATTATGCCATTCTGACTGCTTACTTAATCTATTTGAATCCAGAGGTGAGTTAAGCCACTTCCTGACCATTAAAGTAAACTACATGGGTAAATACTGCTGTCACTAAGGGGTGTGATGAAGCTTAACTACACCAACATCTTAACCTCCGCTCAGTGCAACCCCAGCTATTCCATCACAGTTCATAAATGCAATTGCAGGTCCATCTTTTGATTCAGCAATTTAATAACTTCGAGTGCTGTCAGTACTGCTTTGAAAAATGGCTCCTATAAAATGTAACAGCCTCAATCAGATTGTAAAAGATTCACCCACTGAAGATTCTTCCATTTCAACTATAATGAATTAATGTTGAGCTGTGTAGAAGTTCAAGTGTCACTTAAACTAATGTGAATCTACTGTAACTTTAAATTTTAACTGGACTATGACCAAGAATTTACTGGGAACATCAACTTCAATTTTAGTGATTTTTCATGGTAAATATGAATTGCAGATTTTACTGTTTTTCTTTTGTTTGAACAGTGAAAAGCCAAGTAGGGAAGATATTTAGAAAACAACATCTTTTGCGGCTTAGCTGCTATTTCAGTTTTGGAACAGTGCATTTCTATAATGGAGCACTGCTATCCAACACAAATTCGTAGGAATTTTTATGTATTTAAGCAACATGTCACATTATTGGACTGTGTGTAGCAACAAATCATGTTGTCCTACTAAATCCAGCTTGCCTCTTGCCCCCCTCTTAAAAATGGGTAAAGAGAAGGGGTAAGTGTTGGCTGACACGGCAAACATAAGCTGCAATACAAGCCCACATTAATATTAGGAAAAGCGGACTTGTTGCTGATTGCATGTCATTGCGAATTAAAAAGATACACAAATAGGCATTAAAATGACAGGATATAATGATACAAGAGCTCATATTCAGACAATTTGTAAAGAGGTGTTTCATATCTAGGGGTGCAGTGATCACAGAGTTGGTTTCTTTCCAAGAAGTTTGTCATTTCAGGGGAATATTATTTATCAGTTGGAGACCTAAGTGACTGTTAAGTTTTTTATTTGAAAATGACAGGATTTTTTAGACATTAAATCCATATTTGCAGGTTATTTTAATTCTCAGAGACCACAAACTCCTGCAACGGGGCTAAAAGAAATGTTTTGATGTTTAACGTGCTTCTGGGAAACTACAAATAGGGCTTAGTACCTTTTCCCCTCTCTTTTACTCAGCACCTGACTTTCTTTTGTGTGTCTGTTTTATTCTTTTGTTACTGTCATCATTTGTTCCCTGCAGAATAAATACCTTATTCTTTTGTTAAGCTTACATTTAATTAAAATGTACAGGATTTGTGCAGTAAACTCGAATGAAACAAATAAAACAGGGCCCCCCTCTCTTGAAGGCATACGTTGTGAATGAAAAATGTCATTACAGACTAAAAAATTTTGCAGTAAACAGGGCCTACAGAGAGAAGTTTCCCCTGTAATGACATCCATAAAATACACAAATGGCACTTTTAGTACCATCCTGAATATGGCATTTTCTGTGCTCTACACACAATCTAAATGGTTTGATCATAGAGCATAATACTCCATTGGGTTTATAGAACAATCAATGTTCCATAAAATGATGTATTTATCCAATAGTAGGCTCAGCAGTTACTGGTGTATGACATTGTAGGACACTGGCTTTGTACTGTTCAGCAGCACACATGCTGGCTGTAAAACTTATCTAACACTACTTCAACAACTTCATCTCATCTGTGTCAAGTAATTTGTTGAAGCCTCAGCTTGGTTTAAAAAAAAACTTGTAATAAAAATTCATAGAATTTTCAGGAGAATGAAAGCTGATGACAATAGAAAGGTCACATTGCGGCGCCACTCGCGGGGTCAGGGGTCAGCCGCAGTTCTAAAACAGAAAGTAGATTTCATGCATCGTGTAGCAGATAAAGATGGCATTAAGGAGACTTGTCTCAGAAAGAAATGCATAATGCGTTAGGAAAGTCTGGGCTAATATTATATGTAAAGCACCACTTTGCTCTCTGCCAGCAGCCTCTTTAGAATTCCAAGCCTTCCCCAAAAGTTGCAGCAAGCGGTTCTGCACGGCGAGGCTAGACTGAGGATACCCTTCACAAGGAGCACCTTTAGGACAAAGCACTAAGTCATAAATGAAATAATCTATTACAACGACGGAAATGATCTGTATTTACACAGCAAGCTGAAACCAGCTGTTTTTCCTTTTCTGCACAAGTCCTAGGAGGCCTGATTTATAGCCCCCTATTCAGCGGCACTTAATTTTTCAAACTTTGGTGATTAGGTAAGCTATTTATTGATGTGTACAAATATTTGGTATCTAATAAAATGCAATGATATTAAATAATGCGAGTGCAAAGAAACATAGTTTCCTTCAATTAAATGCAACCTTCAAGGAATTTAAATGATAGAGAAAATTTAGACTATCTTGGACATCACTTGAACGAACAACTGATTTTTTATTTTAAAAGTTATTGTCTACATGGTAGTACAATATCTTGAGTGGTATGGTTATGTCCACCGTTCAAATTCATTAAAGAAATAATTTAGGCCTTGATCAAACTCCAAGTTTCTGCTCTTTTTTTATTTCCTTTTAAAAATTATTTTTGTAATAATCTCTACTTTCATTAATTAAGTGCAGTCTAAGAATTGTGGTATAATGTCACAAATTTGGGATTTCCTTCATTTTCATAATAATAAGCCACATTTTTCAGATCTCTGTTCCTTAACCACAGCAAAACCTATTCTTCCGTTCTTTCTCATTTGTACGGTTTTTATGTGCAAGGAATGCATGGACCAGCATTTGCTAAACCAGCCTACTAAATAAGAGGTTGTGAAGGCTCATTCATGTCTTCTGCTGAAGGAAAGAAAATAGGATGGGTCAGATCAAGAAGCAAATAAATCAGCAAGCCAAAGTGGCTCTGCCAGACCTATTATGTCCACAAAGGCAGCAAATATCTGTAAAGCAGTACAAATAAGTATACCTATCCAGATCTTATCCAGATTTATCCAGATCCCTAAGAAACATAAAAAGAACCATCCTCTGTGGGCACAAAGCATGTAAATCTCTAGAAATATCAACAGAGCAAGTTCTTTTTCCTTTCGGTATATTAGTATCATAAAAAAGAAAATGAACCAATTCCCAAACAGTGTTAATAGTGCATTTTTTACTTAAAAATCCAGGAATATCCTGTTTCAATGCTGAAACTCAAAACATCCTGGGCTCCTAGCTTTGTCCTTGACCACTCAATCATGTTTACCAACTTCAAGGTCTTCTAAGAACTGCTGGAATAAAGGATGAAGTTTTAATCTTCCAGGTATCTTAAACAAAGCAGCAGATGTCCTTTTAGCATCCTTAAAATGTAAAAGGAAATATTTTTGTGGTTCTTTTTTCTTTTGAGACACAGATTGAAATTTTCTTGCTTGTTATTTTTACCTCTCATACCTTAGAGGACTATGACAAGAGCAACAAAAAGAAATGAAGGGATAAACAACCACCAAATAAATAGCTGAGCCATTCAGTTTGGATGTTTAGGCAGTTTGTTTGGTTTGGTTTAGTTTCTCTCCAGTGTCCAATTAACCTTTGGGAAAAGGCCTTCTCTGTGAAAAATTTCAGTTTCTCTTTTCCTGCACTCAAGGTCAAAAAATGAACACTACAGAGCCCAGTGTTACAGAAGCTATGCAAATAAAAAATATACATACTGAAACTCCCACTGATCATGGCAAACATGTAGAGTGTAAACACGCAGATTTTTACACCTGCCTAACCTGTGCAGTAATCAATTTTCTTGTAGACTACTTATCCTCTTTGCCTACTTGCCACCGTGCCGGCTTGTCTTCTCAGTTCCTAACCTCGTATGTGTGAGCAAAAACCTCACTGTGGAATGCACAGCAACAACCTATATGGGAAAAAAGCATTAGGAATGTATTTGGAGTTATTTTAGCCAGTTCTTTCAGTGCAATTTAGCAGCTGGAGATGAGGATGGCCAGCCTAGACGTTTCTTGGCAGTCCAGCTTCAAAGGCTACTCCAGCCCTCAGTTTGGGAACAATTGACATTGATCCTTCATGGAGGCACTTTTGCTGGTTTAACCCCTGCAGTGCAACTGGGAAGGGCATTTTTAACACTCTAAATCAGGGTCTTTATTTTAAGAGGTACTGGTCATGCTTGGTCAAACCAGAGAATTTTGTTTCCTAGGCAGACAGAACAACATAAGATATTATGAAAAAATAATATGAATGCTAACATGAGAAAATCAGGAAAAAAAACCCACAAGCTCTACCCATAAGGAAAATGATCTGGAATTCTGAAATAGGTCTAGTCCCATACAGTAACTGCTTTGTCCAAAAAAGTAAAAGAACCCCTTTTTGTCATTATTACCTAAGCAAGAGTTTTAGTTTTCAAGAACATATACATTTAGATCCTGGTCTTCTAAGCATTTATTTATCAAGAGTACTGCTTACTGCCATAGTTAGCCTCAATAGTCTCAAAGGGACTAAACATGGTAGCTTGCATTATGCATTGTGTTTGCATAATCAGGCCCTTGGGATTAACAATTCTGAAAGTGGCTACCCTTCCCTAACGTTTGATGTACATATATGCACTAAAGAGAACAGACACTTGTAAAGAATACATAAAATAAAACACCACATTATTAAATGATCAAGCAGAAATTACATTCTCCTGCATACCTATCAGATACAAGTATTGTGATTTCCTGTATTTATTAATTCTGATTTATACACCCATTCAGTAAAAAGGAGCACCTGTTCTTTGCTTGAGGGCACGTCTCAATCCATTTGAAAAGCACAGCAGTTTTTAGTGGGAATGCTTAGGAACAACTAGAAATAGCAAGTTGCTTTAGTTCTTTCTGTTAGTTAAGATAGCAGAAACTACCGTTTCCAACGTGACAGTCATATCTGTATTTCATTCATAAATTCAGCTATGCTACAGTGTATATTCATATCTTTCCAGAGTAAATTACAGGAAATAACCATTTGTCTTCATTTTAGACACTTTTGTATGTATAGTAGAAAACAAACCTCTATTCAATAACTGCACAGAGGCACCATTAAAATCAAATTTACAGTAAACAGAACCTGCAGCTGGGGTAAAACACTAACTGTTAGTATTTTAATTATCAGCAAAGCTTTCGGAGGTCTAACATCTGCTCATAGCCAAATGACAGCAGCTGCTTGTGTACACTTAAAACAATGAGAATTTCTTGTATAAATATTAAAATGAATTGTATGTTGTGTGTTCATTGTGGCTCTATTCTTATTAAGCTGTTTAAGTACATAGGGCATTTTAAACTTCTTTCTTGTGGCAAATTTCTAAAGGGCTGACCTCTTCAAAAGAATGAGAGGCAAAGACAGCAAAAATTCTTGAGTCTGTAAATTGAAAATGTTTAGAGGCAGTACTAGAGGTCACCCTCTGCCAAGACGTTGCTAGTGAATGCTAACAAAACATCACTGCTAAGTTCTGATCATTGTGCACTACAGTAACTTCAAGGACAGGATTCCTCAGCAAGGTGTCAGGCATCTACAGGATGAGTTACATCAAAAGTTAACACTCTTCTAATAAGTAAAGAATCTATCTTATCAGAAAAAAAAAAATCTTTTTCAATATCCAGAGCATCGGAGGAGATGAGTGTACTCTCTTTTGCAGACTTCATCAAAATCATACTAGAATGAGCTCTGATTCATATGATCAGAAGTAATAAACTGTCAGGAAGAAGGAGCTATGCTGGCCCAATATGAGATCAGTTAATTTTGCTAAAAAGGGTGAGCTTCATAACTTAATTTTGTATTTTTTTTAATGTGGACACTGACATGCAGTTGCTATTTTCCTTTTTATCTCTCACTTGCTTGGGAATATAGGAAAGAAACCTGGAGGAGTGAAATACTTATGATTCAACAGTAGAGGCTGATACAGTGAGAGAAAGAGCATTACAACAAGTTTCAGAGGAAAACAAGGGAAGGAGGTTTTATGGTTTTAACTTGCACAGGTTTTGAGTAGATAAAGGTCTATTTCTTTTCTTTTGCAGCACCATGTGTAAAGCTAGCAGTGAATAACGCTTATATGTTTCTGCAATGGGTCTACAGCTGGAAAGAAGCACTATGATAATTTAGCCTGAAAGCTGTAGGTCGTGCCAACCTGTGTTTTGAAGAACGGATAAGACACATCAGCCGTACATGCGTAACCACAACATAGCATCAGCCACCAGTACAGCTGCACCCAAACAGGTACATGGCATGAGACAAAGGTTAATTAATTATGAACGTGGTTCCTGAGCTTCTGACATCAGGTTTTCCACCTCCAAAGTCAGTGCAAGGGATCCAGCTACTTCTGAGAAGGAAGGAGTAAGGCTGGTTATAGGTGATCCACTCACAATGCGGAGTCCCTCCCCTCTCCTGGCCCCTCACTCCTCCTGAGGCACTGAGAGCATCAACGTTTATCATGCCTAAAAGACCCATCAGAAAAGATGCTGATTTTTCAGCTCAGAGTGACACAGGATTAGCGCTAATGCTAGAATTACTTAGGAAGTGTGAAGCAGGGTACACGCTGCTTCTCAGAGGTGGGATGGGAGGTAGAGGCTGGAGAGATGGGTAACTCTTTTATACCACTTTCAAGGGTCGAGTTTGTGACAAAGCCTTCTTTTCATGATTCACCTCTGCTGAAGGATGGAAGCAGCATGTTTCCAGCATATCTTCAAAGGAAGAGCTGTTCATATAATTGACCCTTCTGCTGACAGAAATATATTTTCAGTCATACTGATACAGTAGTACTTAAATGAGCTGTCTTCCACTTCCAGTGTTAGAAAGCACTAGGCTGTACGTAGATAAAACAAGACAGAAGACACCAGAAGTGGTGCCTTCTGAGCCGTTGCTGAGCACGACTGATGCAGGGATTGCAAGTGCCACGTGGCTGCATGGGAAGTGCAAAGTCAAAGGTTGCACTGCAGCCCTGCCTAAGTGCTCAGAAGCTTCTTACTCGAGTTGCTTTTGCTCAGCTGCAAAGTTGTGCTTCTAAGATCTGAATAATTTTTCTACTAATCTGTCAACAAAACTACCCAAGTTGTTGAGTTAGCTTAGAGGTAGAAATCAACAGCGTCTAGATGTCACACGGAGTTGATAGTAAATTGGGAGGAACTCTTAACCTCACTACAAAGAAAAACAGGGTGTAACATAAGCAAACACAAAAATAACGATGCAAGATTTGATTTGTGCTACTGCATACCAGCACTTGTGGAGAAAGTAAATATGCAAAAATGGCATCTAATGAGAGAAAAGTCCCTTGAGAACTGTAATGCTGAAGAAATTTAAAGAATGACAGTGTTCATCAAATTACATGTGAGTTTCTGAAAATGTAAAACAGGATAAGAAAACAGACCAAAGCAATTTATAATTGCACATTCAAAGGCATGTTTGCTGCACAATGTTCTGATACAGATACAGCTGAATTATGTCTTGGCCTCCCTAAGGGAGAGATCTTGACTAAGGAATATTCAGAATAGCAAAACAAGAATGATTAGAAGGCTGACTTGCATGGAAATATTGAAGGTTTAAGTGCACACGTTCTGGCTATATGTGCTGCAAATGCTGAAAATGGAGGAAAACTTTTGCCCCTTTTGGACCAGCTTAATCCGATTTTGATGAAACACTGGAACATTCATGCCATCCTGTGGGAAGACATTTGGACACGGCGAGCAATGGGAAGCCAATTCAGCTACCTCATCCACTTCTGGATGCCAGGGTGGTGAAGATCCCAGATGGAATAAATTGACTGCTCAGTAGCTGGAATATGATTTAACTCAATGAATCACCATTTATACTGCAGATCCACACCATTTCCAAACAGATAAGTGAAACACAGCACATGATTCTGCAATAACTACTTAGTTAGCTTTTGTAAACAACTCCATTCTGAACTAAAGTTCACCCAAGACTGTGGCGCCTTAAGTCTTAAAAAGCCAAAGAATTTGCAATGACTGTCAATCAGATGAAGCACGAATCCCATTCAAATACGGACTAGTAAACAAACCCTGCCACTCTGTCAGGTCATTTTGTTAGCTCTTCTTGTTTTTCCATTCATGAGATCCAGCTTAGACTAGAAAAAGAGGGTATATTTTAAAACTTATTAGTGATCACATTTTTCTAATGTATTTTAAATGCCACTTAGCTCTTACTTCTGATAGCACTTGTTCAAAGATTTATTATATGTATCTCCCTACAACTGCAGCCAAATAATCCTTAAAAGCATGTTAATTAAATGATGCCAAGTGGTTTAAAAACACCATGGTTCCTGGTATACTTGTCTGCAGCATGATGCACAGTGCAGTGAATACACTTATTCTGCTGTTCCACAGGACAGTCTACAGCATTGTTAGTGGCAACTAAGTGGACCCAGGCACTTTTACTATTGTGTGAACTCAGTTCACGTTTTTCAGTGCAGCAGAGAAAGTTTCAGAGAAACGTATGGTTGGGGTAAAGCTTGTGATAAGCGACAAGGCAAAGACCAGATAACACCCCCACCAAAAAACCCAGAAGACTGGAGCTAGATACCTGGAAGATCTGATTTTCAAAACCACTGAGAAACTAACAGCTCCTGCTGACAATTATCTTAAAGGGTTCTAATTTCAGCTACCATTTTTTTTTTTTAAATATTTCTTGCTGGTTTTCCTGCTACTGTAGTTTAGTGAACTAACAGTTTCCTAACTTCTGACACGTAACAGATGAAACATGCAGGAGGACTCACTGTGGTCTGGCATTTCTAAGATGTGCAGATTAAAGAGCTTCTTAGCAGCCTGTGGCATCACAGGTGGAAATAGCTGCTACAAGTACCAGGTAGGGCTTACTTGGAGATTTCATATCTGTATCTTCTGGTACATGTTCCAGTGCTCCAAAACCCACTGAGATTCACCATTTCTTTCAATGTGTCTCCAAGTACCCTTAAAACATTATTCAGATGCTTCTACTGAAACAAAAAGATTCTAAAGCTATTTGAATGATGTTATTTCTTTATAAAAAGAAAATACATGTATGAAAATGTACACAGACAGAACAAAAATTACATCAGCGTCTAAAAGGAAAAGCTAAAAGAAGCCCAAAATTAATGTATTTCTTCTTCCAGGTGTTATTTTTTATATTCTCTTTCACCATAGAGTGAATTTCATGCAAGAGTTTTAGGCCTGTGTGCCTAAAGCTAATTTCTTCAATGCAGAATTAGGAAGCAAAATAAAATTGATATGCTTTCCGCTAGTACTAGGCACAAGCACATGCAAATTCAAACTGAACAGAATGCATTTAAAATCTAATGGCATTTATCGAACTGTGTGCCTCTAAAACTGTATCTCCTGAATTGCTCACAATTAGTAATACATTTATCACTACATAATACCATAAAATGAAAAAGCATTATTCCAACTTTTCAGGCAGAGAAGTGAAAAACAAAAAGCGTGTAGCCAGGGTCACACAAGAATTCCCAGGTGTACTGAGTCCCAGCTTTATGTCTTAATCATAGCTTTATCATTTCTTAGAAGAAAGACGTAGAAGAGCCTATTGTCAACTCCAAGAGTCGAGGTACTCCATTTACCCACAGTGAAGCACCAGTCACATCACTGCAATTTTCCTGATAATGCTCTGTCAATGAATCAACCCCATGTTCATGAGCAGAAAGGAGTTCAGTGTCCACGTATCCTATAATGAGGGATGCTGGGCTGCAATCTCTGCTGAGATTGTCATAGGTGTCCACTGATACCATCTGCAATTACAGAATTTTATGAGCTGGAAACTGGTTCATTATGAAAAAGACTCAAGTCTACCAGCTCATTTTACAGATGTCAGATGGTAGCTTTCCTGATCATCACAATTCTTGCAAGTGCATAAGAAGGGGCCCGTAGTTTGGCTTTCTGGAATTAAGCATATAGCTAATGCTAAGCTTAGGTTTAAATGCTTTTCTAAGCTGGACCCTCAGTTAGCCCCAGTCTATCACATATTCAAAACAGGGATTTAGACTTTTAATTTCTGGCTTAACAAAGGCCAAGATAGCACTGCTTGTTTCCAGAGGAAGAGAGTCACAAAGTCAGCTAAAATATCACTTTTGCCCCCAGCCAAATCTCTCTCTCAGGCCATTTTCAGCATGATTCTAACTAGGCAGAATGACTGCATGAACACGTTAAAAAATTTCAGCTGAATTCCATTTTGAATTGTCACCTATTCAAATAAATGAGTAGAGATATTCCTTTGAGAAGGCAAAAGTACATTATGTGTAACTATACATTGCTGTAGTTTTTTAAATAAAGTTTTATCAAAAAAATCATTGTTATATTTAAGAAGAACATGCAGTGTGAAAAACGTTAAATTTTTCTTCTCATAGAATGCTTCTTCTCGTACGTACATGTTCTTGCACTATGAAACAATGATATATACACCTTCAAATCTGGCAACTATCAGCTTAAACAAGCATCCTATTTTCAGACAATTCAGTCTATTTAAGAACACATAAATTAAAACCATTCTCCCGATGCTGAAAGTAGTACAGATTTTTCCTGCAGCCATCAAGAAATGAAGCACCATTTGCTGCAATATACCTCGTCCACTACTTCCAAAATGACCTTGTTTCTGCTGGAGGTGAGTCACTTCTTTTTTAACAAGTGACCCCAGAAAAATCCAAGCTAACAAGAGTATTTAGCAAGAGGACTTACAATACTAAATGCAGGTCGTCGTGCAATTCCAGGCTCGGAGTGAACTTTGATACTCTACAGAACAAATGGTAGGTGCTCATGGCAACCTCTGTCATCCCAAATATTAGGCAACACGTGACAGACAGGTTCAAACCATGGTCTCTGGCCTTTCATACGTTCACAGACCAGTTTCCATAACAAAGATATAGTCCCTCTTGGTTAATTTATCACAACTTCCCAGAACGTTTCCCCTCCCACACATGCACTTGATATCCCCTCTGCCTCGTCATGAAAAAACAGAACAAAAGCCCATCAACCATACAAAAATTATATTGTAGATTTGTAGATTAATGGGCTGATTCTGGCATCTCAATTCAAATGGATTTACAGCCACTGTGTTTAGCCCTGTGTGATTTCAAATAGAATTACTCCTGATGAATTTGAATGCAAATTCACAAAGCATTAAAACAAACCATGTTTAAACTTGTTGGTTCATCAGATGCAAATACCGTGCATTAAGCAGGGAATACCCATTCGTGAAAATAATGAAAACTGACACCAATATAATAAAATCATTACAGGTTTATGGATTCTGGGACTTAAACAAGCCATACCCTTGCTTCTCCTAACTGATTAAATGCTTCTTTGCAGTTTATGTTTGATCTGCAATTCAAAACCAAATTAGTTTAGTCTTTGAACCCAGAACCTTGGAAAATTGCTAGGAGGTTCTACCTCGGATTTATTTGGGGAGAAGGGCTGGGTAAGGAGACAAAACCGTGGGGGCAGGGAAGCAAGCAGTGCAGTTGAGAACAGACAGCAGAGGAGAGGAAGCAGTCAGATAAATCGAGGCTTACAGACTCCACCGGCAAGCATTCATAAAACTGCTGCATGAATAGCATTGTGCAGAACAAAAGGCAATGATGATAAAATTGGGCACTTTTGTTTTATCAAGCTGGCACGGATGGGTCTGTCACACCACGTGCTTCATTTTTATGAAACCTCAACCACCTTCACTTTGCATCGTGTTTGTGGACAAGGGGTTTCCGTGCAGTAGGGCAATGGATTGTCAATTATTTCTGGGATTGTCCCATAGCAAGCCAGCAAAAATTAATGCAGCCATGTTCTAGTTGATACAGAGTTGCCTCTAAACAGTATATATAGTGTGGGTCTTCCCTTAATTCCTCTAGTCTTATTTTCATGAACAAGTTTTCATATTCAGTTAGATGTCAACTGTCTAGCTCAAAAGTTTCAAGTAAAATCTTCGTATCTAGATACTGAATTGTTCTCATAATGATGAGATTTAAAACAGCACAACATTCCTCACTGAGGCATGTAATGCTGATAAAGCACTATTTTGCTGCACAGTCTATGCAGTATAAAAAGTTCTTTGCTGCATCATGATCTGCTCCAATTTGTGTATAAATAGCACTTGTAATAAAAGGAAATGTAACACCAAGTTTTACTTAAACAGCAGCTCCAGAAGATGTTAGGAGATAATGTAGCTAACACACAACAAAAAAAAAATCAAGGGCAATTGCAACAGCTCTCACTCAAAATAATTATTTTTGGTTTTCATATTCTTTTTTTTTTTTTTAATTCCATTCACACCAATGTCAGGTGTTTCAAACCAGAGTATTTAGAGATTTAAATGTTTGGATGGCCTGAAGGCAATTATTGGTTTGTAGAATTCAGGTACCACCTAGGTTTGCAACAAACACCAGAAAGCAACAACTGTAACCAGTCATCCCAGGAAAGCTCCTACTTCTCAGAGCAGAGATGCATGAACTAAAAGATCTAACTAGCTGTGAAGTTCTTAAGATCTACATTTTGGAAAGGGAATGCCTCAAAATAGATACTCAGATCTGTATTTACACACCCATTAGGCATTTCTGTGAGGCAACATGCAACATCACAATGACAACATAGTTGATATTGGCCTACAGGGGATGCGAGAAGCTCAGCCGTTCAAGCCTTGTAGCAATCCAGTACTCACTATCTTCCTCAGCCTTTATAAATCCTTATCTGGCCAGCAGATCAAGGACTTCCATCCCTATGACAGTCCTGCAACTTGTGTGTATGGATTCAACAACACTTGTTAGAGGTCAAGAGTGCAGTCGCGGCCACATTCAGGACATGAACAAAATTCCCATTGATTCATAATATAATTAATATTGTAGAATCATAGAATCACCAGGTTGGAAAAGACCCACTGGGTCATCGAGTCCAACCATTCCCATCAAATACTAAACCATGCCCCTCAGCGCGTCATTTGATTAAAAAAACCCCAAACCCCTGGATTCTGCTCATTCTTCATCATCTACTGACAGTGGTCTGAGATCCTTCCTGCTTCCAGCTGGCATGAAGATATGGCTAAAAGCCACCTAGTCCTGATTTGCCTGCGATAGTCCTTACGCTTAACTCTGCTGCTCTTCCCACATCCCTTTTTACGAGCACAGTTAACAGAAGTATTTGGGGTCAACTTGCTTTGTTACAGAGAGAGAGAAATGTCTGTCACATTTACTTATCAATTCTGAAGCTGGTCGGGAAACTAGACTAGAATAGCTTCTGATTACAAACATTTTCTGTGAACCACGAGGCAGGTGAAGACTTGTCTTTAACTCGTGATCTATTGTCTAAGTTCTTGAGTGCTGCTGAGAAGCTGCTGTAGCATTAATTAGAATTTGTACTGGTTGAAGTGATATATCACAAAACCTTAGCTTTAAGAGCTGCTGAATACCAGATCAAACACGACTTCTTACTGCTATATGCATCCTCTGTTTTTTTTTTTTCTTCACTGTATGAATGTGGGAGAAAAACACAATATTCAAGCAGAGGACCACGTTAATCTGCATTAGAATGAGATGTACAGATATTTAGTAAGCACCAATCCGAGCATTCAGATGTGGAATTACGACTTCGTATATAGGCATTTTTTTTAGAAGGTGAATTTCAGAGGATATATAGAGTTGCCCACTTAGCTTGGAAAACCCTGCTCCAGTTTTAAAAGCTGCTTGTCGCTGCAGAGCAATTTTGAAGCAAAGTGTTATGTTTGGTGGCCTCATTTGCATGACAATACCCAGAATTCTCTCCTAACACACAGCTATTTCATGGAAGGGCTGATGCATTCAAGCGTTGAGCGTACACCTAAATCATGTGGATGTACCGGTGGATATAATTTTAATACTTCCCTCCCCAGTCCATGTAAAAAAGGTGGAACTATTAAAGTGGGTAATCATTACAGGTAACTGACCTAACCTGCTCATCATTAATATTTAGTAGAAATCAAAATTACAAATGGTCATTTGGCAAGTCTCTAACACATTCATTGATTAGCTGGTCATCTCATACCCACGTGTACACGCTTTAAGTGTCGACATCAGTCACTGAGGTTTCTCTGAAGAACTGTCCCAATATATTAACAATCAATTAGAAAAACTAAACGACTTATAACACAAAACACAGCTATAGAAAAATAGGTCACCAAGATGGACTTCACTCATCTTGTGCACTTTTCTCCTTCTCTCTCACAGCTTGCTATACAAAATGAATGCACTACATCAACTTATGCCGCAGTACAGTATATCACAGTCTGCTCTATTGTGTGGATTTCACTGCTGAGAAGCTGTAATGTTAATTGTCAGTTTCCCACCATCAAAGTAATTTGGTTAAATAATTGGTTTACATTTACTATATTTTATTTGCCTCACAAAAATAAATGTTATAACAAAGGATCTGAAGAGGAGGGAATGCTATGGTGATAACACCAATATGGTGCCAACATATGGAGAAATATGTGTGTTTTGTGCATATAAACAATGACATGAAGCTTCGGCTGTTTAGAGAACAAAGCTTTACACCTGAGTTAACTTAATATTATGATATGAGCATTCTGGTGTGTGTGCATTTGTGCGTATGAGGGGTGAAATTCATCTTCTACTATTGGATTTTGGCACTGAAATTAGAGAACGCTTCTTTAAATGTTGATAAACTGGTGATCATTTATAACGTACCCTTGATAGCTGATAAATGATGGCATTTTTTCTTATCTGTTTACTCTATCAGTTACATGAAGTCTGCAGTCACGTGTGAAACAATGGCTTTTCTATAGCTAAAATCAGGTTGATGACATCATGATAACCCTTCAAGCCATCCTTGGCTTTTCAGATGTTTTTCTCTCTTTAATTTTATATAATATATGGATTTGACCACCGTTTTTACAGCTCCTCCCCAGACGCAGAAAGGGAACGCAGTAACTAAGCGCCTGCAGCAGTCGACAGAAGCTGTTTCCTTTAACCTCCCTCTAGACTACCAGGCGTGAAGAACAGCTGAAACATTTTCCTTCAGCTACCAGAGTGGCTCTTTCTCCAAACGTCGCTAGAACAACTTCATTCAGAACAGGCTGCCACCAGAGGTCCTTCAAAATTCTGCCAGAATGGCTTAAACTCAGAAGTAATTAAAAGCCTCTGAAAAACTCATAAGTCAAGGGAGAGGCATAACACCCATGAATTACAGTGCTCAGTGATGTCACACCTGTGACTTATTGGAGGCTCTCCTGCAGTGGGTTCAGAGCTGCTGTTCATAATTTATAATAGTATTTTGAAGCCTGCCTATTGAAAAGCAGTTTCTAATTGGGATGGTAGATATTTAATAATAGCTGAGTGCATCCTATAAAGGATAATATGGTAGCTTTCATTGTAGAACTATTGTGGATGAAGGCAGGTTTGAATATGGAACACGTCACCACAAAAAGGTGCACCTGCAGTGTGAGGATGACCCTCTGATAACTCTGATCTCGTTTGATTGTAGCTCTGTTAACTTCAATCAACAGTAAACCCTCAAGAAGGACAGAAAAAAGAACTTCAAAGGACAAATGTGATTGCTGTTTTTTTCCAGTGGGTCCTGATGTTGACTCATTTTTAGATTGATAATACTGCTATTAGAACCACAAGTTCTGCATACACTTTCTTATGTATGCTTGGCTTCGCTTGCAGGATTTAAACACTAGTAAAGAAAGAAAAATCCTGGATGGGTTACCTGAAATAAACAGGGCTACATTTATCTCCATCAATCCTCTGATACTATTTTTGCTAGAATATAGGACACATTGTCTCTAGAACATGAAATTAAATTATATAGAACCATTCTAAATGTTATGGATTTACAGTAAAACTTGCCTGTATTTGATACTCATGTACAGAAAAAATATTGCAATGTTTCTGCAACAGATTAAAACCTGCAATTTGCTTTTTTTCTTTGTCTGCTTTGAGTTTAAATGGAAACAAACCTTACAGTATAGAATTGGCTTAAGGTCACCTGTCTACAAGGGATTACTGTGTAGTTCCTTTCATATTTTTTCCCCCTACCAGTTTGAGGGACAAAAGGGCAGCAGTACCCTAAGGGGTTTTTCAAATAACCTCTTTAGCAAATAAAGTCATACCCTATGTATAGAGGCCATTTCATCCCAGTCCCATGGGCTGCCTCTAGGGTAAAATACTGATTTTTTTTCTGGCATATGTCAGTGAACGTGAAAAAGAGGACCACTACTTACAGAAACTTAAAAGCTGAATGAAAGAACGTGTATTTCCTTAATGCTCCAATTTAAAACATTGCATATGGAAGGCAAAACCATCAGCTACAGGCTTCTCAGAGAAACACTGAGATGCATTTATTCAAAACATACAGACATTAATATACCAACAACTGATTTACTATGGCTTGGAAATACAACAGATCCAGCTTATCTGAAATCTTAAACAAACAAGTGTATTTTCTCTAGGGAAAATAAATAAAATGAAATTGGGCCTTTTCTTTATGGATGTAATCTTATGACTCTATCAACTTAACATTAGCATAAACATCTCTGAAATCAACTGTCAAGAAGGAATCTGTTATGCTTATATAGATTACTATGATTGTTGTTTTTATCGCTGCACTTGCTGCACCCCATTTCTGTAATTGGTTAAAAGATAATGTGCAAAACCCAAAATTTTCAAATATTCATAAGATATAAAATAATGGTTTTAAAACGACTGATTTGACAGCTGCAAATGCAGGATAACACCTAGTTACATTATAGAAACAGTGTGGATAATTACTTTTTTCAAAAGGAAAGACTCCACGGACCACAGTCCTGTCTGAATTTCCCTGCAGCTCAGATAATGTGCAGTAATACAAATCCTGTTGTCACCTCAACCTAAGTCTTTTTATCATCTATACATCAGTAAGAATGATGGGAGACGTCCCATGATTCTAACAGTCTTCTTTTGAAGGATCCACATGTTAATTACTGCACTAATTATGGTTTTTGAATAACCAAATGAAGTAAGCAGACTATGGGAGGCACAGGCATAAACCTAAGACTGAGAAAATACTAGTTACTGAAGTCATCAGTGTAAACTGACACATTGAACATGCTTAAAAGAAGTAGAATAAGTAGATTTTAAAAGACAAGCATCTTCAATAATTAGGGTTCCATACAGGAAAAAGAAATGTTATTTCTTAATGGCAAGTGCATTTAAACTGTTATCTAAAGATCTGAAGGTAAGCCTGCTTAATTCACTGCTTCTTCTTTTGTTATTAGGAAAACATAATTGTTCCAAATAATTAGCACTAGAGTACATCACAAGCTGACAACAAAATTATAGAAATCTTCATATTCAGATCTGTCTAGCTGGCTATTAGGAACAGTTTCTGATCATAACCCATTAGTTGAAGTGCTGTGAGTTCTTGATTGCCACCAAATAACCTCAGATATCTGCCTAAGTTAACAGCCTCTATTTATTCAGAGTTTTCTTGACAGTAAAAATTGCTTACGATTTTTACAGCTGCCACACAAAAGAATAGTATCGGATGTGCGTACTTGGAAGATTAGGTGATAAAATAATTGAAATGTGGATTTTAGACACAATTTTAACTCCTAACTTTCTAAAGGAAAAACAGCTAAGGGATTTCAGTGTGCTACAATGGCACTATTGGCTTTCCTGTTTATTAAAAATTAAAAAGAACACATTCCAAATCTTTCTAGTTGTGATGTCCATGATAATTAAAGGAAGATTTCTTGGGGGGCGATTTTTCTTGGCATAACAGTCCTACTTTGTCCTTTTTTTACCATTGAATACTGGCTGACCTACAGCTAAAGATGGCTCTGTATCTTAAAGTACAACCCTTTATTTTTTTGGTACTTTCTTGTGAATGATGCCCAGACATAACTGGCTGTTAACTAATTCCTTCAACAGCTAACTAGCATGGATAGCACCACAGCAAAAGCAACTGGAAAATGCGGCACGTTTTTAAAAGACACTGACAAATGAACCTTATGACAGCAATCACTGCCATAACTCCAAAAAGGACAAAAACCACAACAAAATGCATACGTGTGGTGAGAAGGGAAGCGTAATCTCTTAGCTACTTATCCAGCTTCAGTGAGTGGATTATTGATAATGTAATACAGACAAAATGAAAACTTAAATTTCCAATCTAATACTTCAGTTATCTAAAATGCTATTTGAAGCTGCTTTCAAAATGTTTGGGTTTTGGTTTTTTTTTTTTGTGATAATGGCTTGGTTTATAAACCTACAAAGCCTTATGTCAAATCCCATGAGGGATAACTTTGATTACTGGAGTAATTAATGATGCTGGATAGTAATATGGATTTTCTGTTAAGATTTGAGTTTGAAGTTAATTAGTCTCCACATTATGATTTGCTGATTAATTACAGATATTTAGTTATAAAGAGAGATGTTAATTATTAATCTAAAAAATCATCTAGTGTAATTAACTAAAACTTTGACGTCAGTCACCACTCTCCTTGCATGTAGCTTCCAAGGGGCCAATTCTATGGAGGGAGGCATGGGCCTTTCCCAAAAGGTAAAAACATCCTTCTGCCATCTCTTTTGTGTACGTAGTACAGTGGACAAATTTTACTCTTAATTTGTCAGGACAAGCCACCCACTTTGAACCAGGACAGTAACTTCATGCTCATTGAAGTACGGGTCTTTCATCGCTTATTCTTGCAATACGCCTCCTCTTATCACAGAAAAAATGTGCTATAAAAGAAATTCCACTATGAGCCTTAACTGGGTGTACTCTTGAAATCATGTCTTAACCTCAGAGCTGTGATATTCTTCTGACTGATGGGCTTTGTCAGTTCCCATGTTAAACTCTGGAATGAGCTCCAGCGTAGCTACAGATATCTGTATTTTCCAGCAGCAGCAGCCCTTAGCAGTGCCAAGAAAATATTAGAGCAAAACTACTAATTAATGTAATATCTCCGAATTTGAAATCACCTTTTCTCTAAAAAGAAACCCCACCGCATCTTTTCCCACCTCCCCCTCCCTTCTCATCAGCAAGTAACAAATCTGTTACTGTAAAAGGGAGGGGAATGCGATTAAGCAAAAGGGTTAAACCAAAAAGCATCAGCAGCACACCAATGTCCTGGAATTTACCCTAGTAACACAGACTCTGAACAGGGATCTGTTTACATTATCTCTAGATCATCTTGACAATATTTATTCTCTATTTACCTAAATGAGGCAATATGATGATATTTATTGCTCAGAATGGCTAAATATAGACTTTTCCTGAGCACTCAGTACCATAGTGGGAGGTTTTGCTCTAATCTACATCTTTAAACTGACAAGCTGGAGCATTCCTAATGAATGCCTCTTTTCATCTGGATGTCTGTGTGTATTTGACAGTATAAATATTTAGCAATATCGGAGTCAGCTTGTGATTTTACCCAGATGGACTGATTGATGCCTTGGCTCGACGTTGCCAAAGACAATCCATGTAGTTATATAAGCAATTTCCCTCTTACTTCCTAAGAAGCAATTAGGTGGCCAAAGGCAGCAACCCAAAAATAGTGAGAATACTTCTGGTATCAGCTGACAACACCGAGGGATAAATAAAATATGGTACTTAAATTATTACCACTTCACTTTCATGAATCATGGGATTAAAGCTTTCACTTCTAAAGTACATATAAATTGCAGGGTTTCTTATGTCTGTAATTTGCAAGAATCTAAGTTAAAATACCAGCTAATCAGTCAACTCACATTCACCTTGGGAAAAGTACCACCCTTCCTTGTCATTTTTGTAAATTGCATGCCTAAGCACCAACGGTATTTTCAGGGGAAAAAAGGCTTGTTGTCAATAACATATATTGCAGTCTAGTTAAAACAACATTTGTTAAGGTTTAATCGCAAATGTAATCTGCTTTTAAAGTTTAGACAGAACGCTCAGAGAAATTCAAGAGACAGATAATAAATCATTTTCTCCTATCTTGGGTGTGAACAAGGTAGGCTGGAGTCTTGCAGGTGTGCTGCCTTTTTTTCCATCATGTTGCAGACTGTTGCTGGGTTTTTCCAGAAACCGTTCAAAAATACAGGGACTCCAGCAGCTAAGAAAGAAGGAATTTTTGTACTCTCTGAGTTTCAAGCTACAAAGACTCCCAATCATTTCACTGAGTTAGTACCTTTGGCATGCACTTTGTAATTCATAATGTGTCTGCGTAACAAATTGCAGCATTGAGAAGTTTTAGCTAAATTTCATGCACACACATATAAAAATGTCTGAATACACAAAAATCCTGGATCCTGAATGTCAGCTTTACATTAGCTATGCACTGTTTGTCCGTGTCGGTTTTACATGGTGTAAGATGCCTGCAATGATTATGTCATATGCTCTTATGCATGTTAGTGCTTTGGGGGGAAAGAACAGTCGCATATTATTTTTGGAAACAGTAAAATTCACACGTCTCAGCTATGTTGTTGATTCCACTCCCCTCCCCACACACCTTTAGTTCCTTTGTTTTCTATTAACTCATCCCAGTCTTTGTATAACCCATGCAATAACCCAGGAGAAAGGGCAAGGAAGACATTATTCTTCTTGACACTAATACCTATAGATCCTGTTCTGCAGTGATACCTCTCCCTATCACAAAGTATCTCAGCTAACAGAATTCTCCAAACTCAAGAGCTGGCATCGTTAATATATTCCACAGGCAAGTGGGACACAATGCCCACTGGTAATCAGACACACACCACAAGGCTTCTTGGGGACTGACTGTACAGGAGCTTTAAGAGCAATACACAGCAGATCCAGCACGTTCTTCTGAGAGGCAGCCTCTGATTTACCTGGTTTTTTCATTCTGTGACCAGCTAGGTGCCAAATAAAAATAAATGTATGCTCTTTCGTATTTATTGGATTTGATTAGTAATAAATTTGCTATTGACCAGATCCAGAGTGCAAAGGCCTGAGGCACAATCCAATGGTGTCTACTCACTTGATCATTACACCCTGCACTTTCAATCAAGCCGCATTGAACTGTGTTACTCTGTGTTTTGTTTCTGAATTGTCTGGTTGGAGAACGGAGGGTGGGGGGATGGAGGGAGATGAAAGCTGATGTTTTCTAGTGCGAAAATTACGAACGAAAGGGAAGGCTGTCCCTTTAAATTGGAAGAAAACTGTGGTACAATACCAACAGGAATCTAGTGATAGAGTGCACTGTAGATTGTGAAAGCCATTGCGCAGGTTGGTGTGAGGAATGACTAAGTCTGATAAGGCAAAGTTTAGAAGAAACTGCATTGTTTTACAAAAATATGTCATTGGGAAAAATGCATTAACTCCAATCAGCCAAAATGGTGTGATTCATTGCTTAATTTCAGGGTACCAGGCTATAAATTACATCAGGCCTGCCACAACTAATTTTTGCAGTGGCATACTAGATGAAAAATGAAATGTCCAAGTGGCTACAAGTGAAAAGCTTCCATCTTTCTTCTACAGCCGAATATTACTTACTCTAATGATGTATAATAGCCTGCAACTACACTTAACCTGTGCATTAAATGGCAGCATAAACTGTTTACCTAGAGTTATGAAGAAGAAAACAGCAAATCAAGCAAAGGAATCTAGAGTGTGTACATTAACCTCCCACATGCCAGCATAATTGTCCCCTACAGATGATGTATAACACTGACTCCAAATCATACTTATTTTTTTCATTACACATAATAGCTTATGCTTCAAGTATCAAAAGTGTCAAAGCACGTGTGATAAATTGACGCCAAAATGAACCTAATTAATAAGTCTGATGATGTTTAGATTAAAACAGATGTTGGTTATGTTGTTTATGGAACAGCAGCTAATAAAAATAATTGCAACCTATATGCCTAAAAACTGCAGGTATTATTAAAAAGAACAACAAAACTGTGTCACATCTGAACAGTGCAAAATGGTTAGTAAGCTTTCTTGGGTGAAAATGTTCTTTTATGTACAAACACCTAACAACAGATCAAAGCAATTAATCAGATCATCAGCACTAACAACTACCCCTTGTTTAAAATACACAGTTAGGCTTCACATGGAGCTCACTTTTACCAGTGATACTCTATGTGCAACAAAAATACTGTAAAACATATTTGCTGTTATTCACTGACAATAAATGAGATGAACTCTTTGTTGATTATGTAAAAAAAAAAGATAATGAACTTCAGAAACTTTCTAAATGTGATGAAGCAATCCATTTTAACAGTTCAAATTCCACCAAATAAACTAGAAATAACATAATATTTTTAAAATAGTTTTAAACTATACATAAAATGTCATACTAATTAAGTTCTTGGGTTTTTTTCCCCGATAGAAAATAATTGCTTATCAGTTTTTTTCTATAAAAATACAGTATTCAAGGAGAATCAATTGACAAAAAACATGGTGACGAAAAATTCTATCAGTCTGAAGCAAGTTTTGGAGAATCTGATTAGGTCTCATGCTGCAATACTAGGTATTCCATTTTTGCCAAAGGGCCAGCTATTATTATTAACATCATTTGTCTGAATCATTACTCTGCACCTTGGTTCAGCAAACACTATGAAGATGGCATGGTAATAAATGACCGCAGGATTCTTTCCTGCTTCGGCCTGTTTTTATCTGCCACCTCTCTACCGTCAGCTCCATCTTTCTGAACCTCTCTGAATCCCCAAAAGGGACGGGGCGTCTATTTGTTTTCCACTAGGTTACCACTCTGTCTATTGTTGTTTGCACTAAAGGGTACGAATTCAATTCATTCTTGTGACATAAAAGCACTGATACAGTAAATTTTTCGCCCAAGAGAAAACACAAACAAAGTTGCTGAATATGGGCTAAGATGTGAAGCACTCATATGTACGTGAAGGAGCTTTCCAAGACAATCTTCCTCACTGAATATTGTTTTTTTCTCCATCACAATCTCAACAATCACATTAGAGCATTTTAAACTTACACTAACCTTGCCAAATTGGTACCCTCTTGCAAAACAGTGACTGCATAGGAGGAGTTAAGTAATACAATCTATCATACCTATAGGGAAGAGAAGAAACAAAGGACTGGGAGGTAAAATAGCCAGTTGTTAGCTACAAGATGAAGTAAGCCGGTGTGGCTGTGAGAGTAAGAGTTAGTGGGAATGGCAGATGAAAACTGAGGAAAATAACAAATAACCAAGGAGAAAAGACAAAATAAGAAAACTGAAACAAGAATGAACTACAGGGTGTTGACTAAGCTTATTTTTCTGCATGTTGAAATTCACAAAATTTACTTTTATTCGTAACTAAGCAGTGGAAATAAGAATGAATCTGCCATCTAAATGAATCAATAGAGAACTGAGCAGACCAGGGATAATGTCTGATACTGCACTCTGCAAAATAAAAGCAAAATCTTTCAGAGATGTAACCGGTCTCCTACTTTTAAATAAAAACCCATGCATATTTTCCTCTTTCGTGACAAGAAGTATTAAGTGTTAGGAAACACTGTATTTGGACCATACAGCTCTCCAAGATTTCCCAGTTACAAAAATCTGGTCGGAGATTCTAGCTTTTGCAGTGCCATAAGATAGATTTTATGAGATGGCCCATTCACAAAAGTAAACTTTAATGTCCCAATATATGTAAACACATCAGGCTTAGAGAGAACTTAAGTAATAAAAATGCAATTATAAAGCATACTTAACATTGGCTTTTCATGGCCAAAGGCATCTTGTTTTCCCAAATACACTGTTAAAAAGTGCCAGACTTGGTAAACTCTACAGAAAATAACCAAGTACTTTCTTGTCTGAGTCTTATAGAACGCTTAAAAATAACACCTCTAAATCTGAAACATTATAACTGTTTACAAAACCTGAAAGGTTGCATTATACATGACTTTCTTTGCTATCAAAATGCTCTATATTCCTGCCAGAAGTTAAGAAGTTATCACTTGAAAATCACTGGCTAATCTAGCTTGTGCTAAGATGGATTTTTAATGAAAGTTTAATGAATGATAAATACTTGTTTCTTGATAAATGTTTAATTATGCCAATAATTACCAACTGCTGAAAACTACTGTTGTGTTAATAATGGCATTTTAGTACACAAGCAGTTTCATGAGTCATGATGTTGTTAAAGATCAGAATTCCATCTGTCTAATGCAAACTAGCAAAACAAAAGAAAAGTCTAATTAATATTTTGATACATTTTCCCTATACACTTTAAAACTGATGTCCTTTTGTGAAAGAATAAATCTACTTACTCTCTTTTTGAGAAAGAAATAAATGTCTCAGAGCCATTATATTATTAATCATTATAACTATTTGAACCTAAAAACCAGAAGAGAAGAAAAAATCAAGGCAGACTTAGCTTATGTACCATTGATTTTTTTTTTTAAGAACATAAAATAGGCTGTAACGGTGATGATATGATTAAGTTTTCACCAGAAATATTTTTAAATATTTAGGTACCACACTATTTTGTTGATCAATTCACAGAGTTATATAGGACTTTTCCTTGATGTCAAAGAGCCAGAAGACTATAACCCTCACTTTATAGAAGTGAGGGGCCAAGAAACATGAAATTGTTAGAGCACCCTTCAGTGCGGCCACATAAAATGGAGGTAGTCTTAAAAGTGCAAAGAAGATAATGATATGTCATAAATCAGGACAAAGTAAAAAGAGAGAAGAATGTTGCAGTGAAAAATAATGGGAAATCAAGGAGACTTTCACTGGTTTAGGCTGAACATTAGGAAAAAAATTTTCCCAGAAAGGGTCATTGGTCCCTGGCAGAGGCTGCCCAGGGAGGGGGTTGAGTCCCCTTCCCTGGAGGGGTTTAAGGGACGGGTGGACGAGGTGCTGAGGGACATGGTTTAGTGATTGATAGGAACGGTTGGACTCGATGATCCGGTGGGTCTCTTCCAACTTGCTGATTCTATGATTCTATAACTTATTTGTTACAGGACTCCTCTTAGTTTGAAACATTGCCCATATTTGTTGTGCTCATGGTACTTATTTCTGCTTTGTCCCTCATATAACATTGCCACAATAATTGTGGATGGGCCAGCCAGGTATCCTGGCAATGTTTGTTAATCCATCTGGCATGTTGCAGCATATATGAACCTAAAGGTGTGCTCCAGTTGTCCCTCAGAGGGCAACTGTAGTTTTGCAACCTGCACAGAATGCGAGTCTGCTCTTGAAGATGGCCTTGGGGCAGCTCTTCATATAAACTTCTAAAGGTCTGATTCAAACTCCATTGAAATGGGTAAGAAGATTTCCCATGGACTGCCAAGAACTTTCAATCAGGTGCTGTCTAAAATGTAAGGACTACATCCATTATATAGTCAACAAGAGTAAATTCATTGTAGGCATTCTAAGTACTGCAACATATGTCAACTGAGGTCTGACTTATCATTAACATATTGTTGAACAGACACCTTAATACAACAAAAATACTTTCACATGTGAAGTTCAAAATATAAACAGTGTCGTACCATTCTATGAAATGGCACATTAAAAAAATATATATTTTTGGGGGTGAAAATTAAGCTTTTAATGATTGAAATACAAGTTCCCTAGATCAACTCCAATGTTATGATGTATTCTGCACCAGGATGTTTAAATGGAGTTTCAGATTCTTATAAACATTGAGTTTACATTCTTACCAGCGTTAAGGTTTCCCTTTTTTTCCCGAATATATTTAAAATTTCAATTTAAATAGATCTTTTCACTGCAAAGTCGGGACACAGCTCTACAAAACTTATTTTATTCAGTAATCTTGTATCTATCTCATGTGGGTTTGACTAGGGGGATCCTGTAAATTGTTTCCACTTCCTATATCTACAACTCAACAACACAAATTTGTTTTTTACATAAATGCAATGTATTTTTCGAGATGGTTTTCTTATTTAACATTTACATAATCTTTACTGTGCATCACAATGTATTCAAGGAGTTTGACCTCTACTTGGGTACCTTACAGAACACTTTGATTCTGAAACTATTCTTCTAAGTTTTGAGAATTGCCTGACATCTTTGATTTATTTTTCAGTATATTTTTTTGCAGATTGGCAGGAGTTCATACAAAATGGTAGTTAACAACATAAACAGGGAATAAACAGAAATACTGAACCAAACATATTCCTGAAATATCAGAAGGGTGTTTTTCCTGCTGGGGAGAGAGGGATGCTACTACGGATTAGTATAGGAGCATGTTAGCATCCATACAGCATCTGCATCCATATAGCATCAGTGCAGTGAAACAGAAAACAAAGCCCATCCTGACAAATGGCTGGTGGCTAATAACACTTCCTTCATAAGATTAACTTAAGAGAGTGAAGTACAAATGCAAAAGTATAGTCAAACCTATATTGACAACTTTTCTGCACTTGAACCACAGTGGGCTATGCTCTAAGGTTATAAAAATTACCTTGATTTTACAGCAATGTGCGGTATCGTCAGTTATAGCACTTTTGATGCTGTCATACCATGTTCTGTAACACTCGGAACCTAAAGGCAATAATTTATAGCTTTCATCCTCCTCAAGATTCTATATTTTAAGTAGATGCAAACACCATGCATCTCCAAATGCTATGGAAAATTTTACACGCCCCAGTTAATGAAAACCAGAAAGAAACGGGCCATTTCAACTGAGTCAAAATGTTCCCCAGACCCATGAGTGGGGACAGACTCCAGTCTTGCGATTCTTAAATCCCGCTGATTTCAGGAAAAGGGGCTACTTCACTCATCATAGGTCCTTCTGATAGGCACTAGAGCAGATCATCTAACCTCACCCAAAAGCATCACCATACATTATAAAATATTGACTTCCTTTGTGAAGCAATACAGCAATCTGCAACCGACACGGTTTTTAAAGATAGTCCAATTTTGAGTAACTTGTCTATGAAACTTTCATTCCATTGGAGTACTGCAGCAGAATTTCTATTAAAAGTGCTGCTCACAAAAATCAAAGATCTCTCTTAATCCCATTGCACACAGTCTTCACTCACTATTTCAAATTCTTTGCAAACATTACTCCTCTTGAAAACAATCAGTATAAAATGGCTCATCTTGAATACCTGAGAAAGAATTAAATAAATGCTGTGTTAATAATAATGTTTTGGTTTTTCCCGTGTACTTTTAAGGCTTGCTAACATACCAGTAAAAACTGCCTGTGCCTACAATTGCTCTCATTACTGCTGGACTGGGTGGAGCTACGCTGACTGGAGCTGAAAGGTGGAAGATTTCTCCTAAAAATATGTGGTAGAGACAGCCGTATATTAAAGTTTCACTCCACGTAAATGGAATGTCACTCTTTTATAACTACAGTCCAGTATGATAATCCTCTTGGAATGCATTAATTATCATCCACCAGATAAGTGTCAAAAGCTACATTCCTAAAGGATTATCAATTCCCACCCAGCTGAATAAGGAAGAAGAGAAGTTAGTGGAAAAAGAAGCATCAAGAAGCTCTTAGTCTTCTTCCCACAGTTATACTCTACTCAAAATGAAAATATGGCCTTTCGAAACAGCTCAGCAATTCATATTGCTTTCATTGCAACTGTACAAGTAGAGGAGAGGCAGTGACATGGTATCTGTGTTAAAGTAGGAAAGGTTTTGTCCTATAGATTCTTTCATTATCTAGAGACATTCTCCTCAGAAGTATAAGGAAAAAGAAAGAAAACCCTTTGCTGCTAGAAGGCTTCAATAAAGACCTCAAAAACATAAAATAACAACCTTTCTTCTTCAAGTTAAGGTATTTTTAACCATTACACCAGATGATTTTCTACTGCCTTTCCTTTTTTTTTTATTTTATTTTATTGCTATGCCTCTACTTTTCAGATGTTGAAGAGAACCAAACTCAAACAAAACACTCAAAAAAAACTTTTGTGAGAAACTTGTTTAACTACACAGGCAGGAGAAGGTACAGAAAAAAGTATAGTGTTGTAAAGATATGGAGTGAGACTAAAAACTAAATGGATAGAAAATTTGGGTTTTTTTTTTTTTTAGAAAAAAGTTTAATTGCCACATCCCTCTAAATATTCACAGTTATTAAGATTTTGTGTGGCTTTTTTACTGGCCTCTGGTTGTAGTTTTGGAAACTGAGTTGGAGATGGGATAGGAGAATTCTTCATCAAAAAGAGGTGCAAGTGCATGGTAAAGCTAGTGATGAGCCTCTTCATGCTGCTTTCGCCTCTGAGTCAGCAATGAAAATACCCCCGCCTAGGAGTAAACGGTATTAACACTGTTTTATTTACAATTCATATATTGTAATTGTAGGACCTTGTACAAACACAGAAGCTGAGGGAAGCAACCCATTGAAAGGGCTCACCATGAATGGATGGACTTGATGATCCAATGGGTCTTTTCCAACCTGGTGATTCTATGAGAGTAAACCAATAGTAGTGAAAGCATTCTATAATGTTGAGCAACTTGCACACATGGTCACAATTGCATGGAGTAAAGGCCTTTTATCCTCCAAACTAGGACATTTGAAGCCATTAAGAATATTGACTTTTTACTACATTAGTTGCTATCACTGTGGGGCACCATGCAGGTGGAAATGCTGTGCAATTTTTCAGATGAGACACTTTTGGCAGATTCCTATAGCACATTTTCCAAAACTAAGGATGCCCTGGTAAAATTCCAGTATGTTTTAGTTACATTATGCTTATCTGGGTTTCCCCTACAGTTTAAACCGAAAATGACATTAGTCATGTCATGTTGCTGCTCTCTCAAAAATCTTACAAGTTTCACCTCAGCTATGGCAGGTTTTCAGAGGGGACCAAAGTCTTCTGGATGTGCTGGAAGATTGTAATGGGCTTCAGAATCATTTGACATAAGAGGTGTTATAGAAATATGAAATCATTACAGTAAATTTGGGATTGGTGAGGGAACTGGAATGCTGAACTGCAAAACACACTCCTTTTTCTTCCTGGACAGGAGTAGTCTGTATTTATTAGTAGGCACCTATGGATCTGAAACCAATCAGACTCCTACCCCACCTTGTACAAGAGTAACAGCAGATCTTCCCACGATCACTGAAATAGGATGAGATTTGAGGTTTTGTTTGTTTAGCAGGGCTTTTAAACTGAAAACTTTGGGACATCTGCGGGTGCCTTGTATTATATTAACACATGCACCTCACTGTCTCTTGTCTTAACAGTGTGTTGTCACATTTGCAGTTTGGGCAAGACAGAATTGCTCATCTTCCCCTCGCCGCCCATCTGGTTTCTCCCAAGCTGCTCAGGCGACAACGCTCTAAAGAAAAAGCAATGTTATCAGGGGCATGTACCAATATATATCACATATTGCAGCATGTTTTGTCATTTACAATGCATCATAAAAAGTTACATTGCATCTGACCTACAAAATGATGTAATGTAAAATGACATGCTTACACTGAACAGCATTACATTACTCAAAAATCTGAATTTAAAGAAATAAGCACAGGGATGTGTCTATTTATTTCTTTAGAATGCTATGAATTCTGACAGACATTAAGTCAGCCAAGAAAAAGGGGGGTTGGGGTGTGGAGTAACTAAACACTTAACTGCATGGCTGCTTAGTCACTTGCTAATGCCATTTTTTTACAAACAAAAAGAATTAAATAATAAACCATGAGCTCTGTGTCATACATCCTTTAATATTAAACACAACAGATGATATAATCATAGAAATACTACCAGGAACATCCAAGGTGTAAAACTGTAGTCAATTTTCTTCATGTTTTACTACCACATAGTGCAACGATCGAGCTGTAAAAATGCGTTTTAAGTCCTTCTGTTGGATTTTAAACAGTAAGAGTGCAAAGCAGAGTGCTCTATACATTCCACAGATCTGCTTTTTAAGAATCAACATGGTCCACACCATGTGAACTGTCACATTAATAACCCTATGCTGATATTCAAATTTTCTGTCTTAAGCTAAAGAAAGATTGAATACCCTGCTGTTGTGTGGCCAAGATTGAAGAGGTGTCTCACTGACATTGTTCAAAGTTTATGAAAATATATGAATGCTCAAATGTCATTGGCTTTGCGCCTCCAACAGACTGTGGTTTTATGAGAAATCAGTCTTTTAATCAAAATGATTGAATACCTTAAGGTCGAATCCAAAGATATCAGTTAATATCTAGAAACGTGCTATTTCTGCAAATTTTGCCAAGCGGTACATATTGTGGTGCATTTTAAAGTGTTAATTTGTGCATTCCATATTGAAAATTGATCTTGAGTTTTAGCTTTTTGTCAAGCAAAAACATATGGTTACAAGCTCTATGCATTTTATGTGACGGCTGTTGAAGCTGTCACATGTGCAAACTTGATAACCGATGTGACACATACGCAAATAATCTGCTTGTTTAGTAACAATTCAAAGATTCATTATTCATGCAAAAACACGTTGTTTTTTAAAAATGATCAGATGGAAGTAGTCTTCATTTTGCACAATCTAGCCTTATTGGTGTGCAAACACAGATAAAATAAAGCTGGGAACTAAGTGCTATTAAAACAAATCCAAGACTAAGTATTTTCAGATAATTATTGAACCAGATGGTGTTTTTTGTTAATTCTGCCATCAGTTTGAGAACTTGATGTCTTACATCTGCACTTGGTAAAATAAATTTTGCCACTGTCATTATTTCACTTTTCTTAAAATATTTCAATCAGTTTTACACCAAGATTTGCAAACGTCTGCCATTATACATGACTGTGAGATGGAATTATTTGAAAAAATTCTGTTAAGAAAACACTTATCCTAAATTTAACTTAGGCTTAGCACTTCTGCTGCTAAACTGTCTGAATGACTACTTTATGAATATTATAAATAAAATGCTAATCATGTGCCATAACACTGCTACTTTCAGTTTTGAGAAGAAGAATCTATATAAATCAATGAGGAGCTGCAGGTTCATTCGGGGGTGCTAACTTGGGATTTTACAGTCCCTTACCTTGCCTTCTTAAGGTTGAGAGGTTAGAACTTCATTGGCACAGAACTAATGAAAACTTCCTCCCTGGCCTTTGCAAATTAAATAAACAAAAATAAAAAATACTGGAATATGTGGCCAATCTATTAAGATCTACTTTAAATCAATGGATATAAAAGCAATCCAAACAGTCTTTTAACCTGCAGCTATGTTATTCACCCTAGTAGAACTCCTCATAAACATTATCACTCAAGTATTGTACCTCATAAACAGATGTGCTCAATCACTTACGCGCGTTTGACACCATATATAGCATTCAGATACTTCCTTTCTGTGATCTAAATCACAGCCTTTCTTGAAAATTCAGCTGTAACAGGCAATAAAATTGTAGAGCGGGCTTAACTACTCCGGTGCTCTACTTCTACAGCAAATCCCAAATAGGACCACTTTTTCACATAAAATATAATAGATAAACTCCTCTTTTTTGAAGTAAACATATGCTCTGTGATACAAGCTGCACTCTAGCAACCGTCAAACTAGTTTCAAAGGCATCCTATGCAATGGCATTTTATTTATACCAAATATAATGGTGTGAACTTACCACAGCAAGAGCTGCGGTAAAATCCCTACTGCTTTGGCTGCTTGGTGAGGTTTTATTACAGTGCTTGCTATGCCAGGACGGGTGGATGAGGCACTGAGGGACATGGTTTAGTGATTGATGGGAATGGTTGGACTCGGTGATCCGGTGGGTCTCTTCCAACCTGGTTATTCTATGATTCTATGATCTCCTAAAATGAACCTAAAGGTAGATCAGACCTCTGGTGATACACTGATTTATCTTGCTGTAAGATGGGAAGTACTGCATTTAAGATGACCAGCAGGAGGGTGACACAACACGTCACATCAACATTTTGGTGGCAGTGCTCCGACCTGGGACACGCTCTGGGGAGCATCCTGAATCCCCAATTAGCTTACATGCAGAAGTTACCTTTGCACAGGAAACCAGGTCACTCTGGGAAGCAGAAGAAAAGGAGCACATGGGGACAGGAGTACATCGGTGGCCAGATATTCCCTGACATCGTGTTGAGATGCATTCAGGGTATTTGTATCTCGGACCTGAGAAGTGTCCCAGTGTCCCCAGCTTACATGCAGCACTTGCTATTTCTGAAGCTGAGAACAACCAAGTGCGGGGTGAATTACAAAAATTGTAGCCATTCTCCTCAAAAAAAAGCAAGGAACACCCCATCTCCTCCCAAAGCACATTCACATGGACTTTTTTTAGAGTACAGAAGCCTGTGATTGTTGAATGTTTTTCATGTTGGCCTTTTTTTGAATCTTTTGGTTCCCTCCCATAGCGTGAGGCATGCAAGCTGGATAGAAGCGATATGAATGAATGTATTAAAAATATACTCAACATATTTTGAGGTGAATAACATTTTACTATTGCTAGTTGGTCAATTTAAAAAATACACATATAAAAGTTAATTTGTAGACATTATTTGAATACTGTTGTATTGTTATTCCCATCCAGCATCAGACAGTTGGTTAAAAAAAAAAAAAAAAGACTGTGATATGGAATGTCTTTTTTTCCCTTTTATAGACTTGGCAAAGACCATTAGTTTATGGCCTGTTTCGTTTCTTGCCAGTAGACAGCACTGAAAGTTATAAAACTAAAACAATTGCCTTCATTTATATCTTTTCCTGATTACTCTGATAGCTGAAATGTCTGAAGAAGTTCAGAATCTGTAAAGCCTGTCACATTATAGAAACATGTCTCTTTAAACTAAATGTGAAATTCCAGTAATTGAAGTGATAAATCTACTGTTTTTGCTGGGGTACTTTTGATGAGAACTATAGTAGTAAATTAGAAATTATTCTCTGCTGTTATATCATGGTAAAAGCCTTTCCATTATCTGTTGTCAGTCACTAGGTATGGGCAAATAACTCAGTTGTCAGTCTAACTGTGAAACCTTAAGTTCTGGGAATAATCAATAAAGAAAAAAACCCCAAACCTCTCTATTATCTTCATGTAATTCTTTAGACAACTTGAAGTTGTTTTTTCCCTTTTTACTTCTGCACATCTCATTTATTCACAGATTTATCGGATATCTTCGAATATTTCATTTTTTATAGCAAGTTACATGTCAGCTTGTTTTCAAATGCTTAATGGGAGTTACATTTCAATACAGGTAAGCAGCTCTACCTGTGTGCCTAAATGCAATTTTACACAATACAGACTTAATTAAATTGGCAGTAAAAGCCACCTACATTTTATTATTGATTTTTTAGCTATATTGTTTGTTGCCTAATATTTCTATTTTAAAAGTCTATGATTTTTTGCTCTTTCAAGGATTCACGTAAACACCATTTGGAAGACCACAACAGATCTGAAGAGCAATACGAACAAATACTACATGTCATATACTTATATTACGATCTAGATAAAAAATGAGGCAAAAGCAATCACTTCTATCAATTGAGATGCCAAGATAAACCGTTGCAGCCTTGCTTGGTGCAAGAGACAGACAAAACCAGCTCAAGTAGTTTTCAGCTCTGACACTTGTTTACTCAGACCACTGCTATTTCAGGTAATCTCATCCTGCCTCATTTTGTCAAAAGGTAAAATAGGAGAAAAAAACCACAAACAAACCCAACCTCAACTCATGATCACCAGCTAGACTGCTGAAAAGAATCATAAGCGTTCAGGAAGTTGTGCTGGGATGTGAATCTTGTATTACTTAGAATCATAGAATGGTTTGGGTTGGAAGGCACCTTGAAGATCATCCAGTTCCAAACCCCCTGCCATGGGCAGGGACACCTCCCACCAGCCCAGGCTGCCCAAGGCCCCATCAACCTGGCCTTGGACACCTCCAGGGATGGGGCAGCCACAGCTTCCCTGGGCAACCTGGGCCAGGGCCTCACCACCCTCATTGTGAAGAAATTCCTTGTTATATCCAGTCTAAATCTGCCCCTCTCCAGTTTATACCCACTGTCCCTACTCCTATCAGTACAAACCTTTCTAAACAGTCCCTCCCCAGCTTTCTTGCAGGCCCCTTTAGGTACTGGAAGGTCGCTATAAGATCTCCTTGGACCCTCCTCTTCTCCAGGCTGAACAACCCCAACTCTCTCAGCCTGTTCTCGTATGGGAGGTGCTCCAGCCCTCGGATCATCTTTGGGCCTGTTCCAACAGCTCCATATCCATCTTACATTGAAGATTCCAGAATACTCCAGATGAGGTCTCACAAGTGAGGAACAGAGGGGCAGAATCCCCTGTCTCTCCCTGCTGGCCACGATTCTTTGGATGCAGCCCAGGATACGTTTGGCTTTCTGGGCTGTGAGCTCACATTGCTGGCTCACATCAAGCTTCTCCATGACCAGCACCCCCAAGTCCTTCTCTGCAGGGCAGCTCTCAATCACATCATCCACCATCCTGTATTGAAACCAAGGTTTGCCTTGACCCAGGTGTAGGACCTTGCCCTTGGCCCTGTTGAACCTCATGAGGTTCTCACAGCCCCACTTCTCCAGCCTCTCCAGACCCTCTGGATGACATCCCGTCTTTCCAGTGTGGCAACTGCACCACTCAGCTTGGTGTCATCTGCAAACTTGCTAAGGGTGCACTCGGTCTCTCTGTCTGTATCATTGCTCAAAATATTAAACAGCACTGGTCCCAGTATGGACACCCAAGGGACATCACTTATTTAGAAAATGACTGGACTAAACAGCTGAAACAGAGCTGGAGAAATATTTCCCTGTTCCTATTTACAAGCAAATTGTTCAAACCCTTTTGATCCAGGATGAGCTCCAGACACAGAACTTGGACTGAAATATGCAATCAGAGAATGCCTAAATAGAGCATTTTTTTCCTTTCTTAATTTTAGTATATAATGGAAATTGATCTCATTTTGAAATCTGGATGCAAGTGCAAATTCCAAGTCCTGGAAATTTAGGAGGTTCAAATTCAAGGTTCTGTACCAGTCCCAAGTCTGTTATATTTGCTTTAGAGAAGAAGAATTATTTGCAAGAAAAGAGATGAAAATAACTGTTTCAACAGAGTTTGACCTTCAAATATTAGAAGAGATAAACAAAAGACAATTAAAGTATTGGAAACTTTAACTAAAATCAGTCAATAAGATCCAAAGAAAACACACACAAACCTGTGCTTTGAAATTCTGTGAGTAACTGCTGAGAATATTAACAAAAATTAATAAATTTATATACTGCATTTTTTTGTGCTTGAAACAATGCTGTATAAGAACAATAAAATGAAAAATTGCTCATAAAGGAACAGATTCTTAGAATGTTCCACTTTAAGCCCATATCCTACCAATTTAATATTCTACAGTACAACTTGCTTTGGTACCTGAAGAACAAAGACTCTTTGATTCACAGGATAAGACATAGTATAAAATATGAACTACTAGTCCAGCTTTCTCTTTTGACTTGCTTTGAAGGGAGAGGGAAAGGAGGAGTGGATGAGGAAAATGAACTGAAAACCAGTAATATATTTCTTGAAGGGAGGAGGTGTAAGGTAGCAGAAAGTATGCAATATCAAAAAGCACTACTGAGGCTGTAGTTCAAATTTTTCCTTAAATACTCTGAGGATAAGAAGAGGCATAACAGCTTTTCAAAAGAAATTAATATGTAACTGCAAAAGCACCTACTTTGAAACATAAACCATGTGCATATAGCTTCCCCGTAACATTTATATTAAGATGCACAAAACAAACTTGCCCAAAATTACCCACACACTATTAAAACAAATTTTCTTTTTAAATCAACCATTTCAAATGGGTCGCAACTCATATGTAGGTCTATGGCTCAGAAAAATTGTGTGAATCTTCAGCTGTGAAGTAAAAAATAGGAAACATGGAGAAATTAAGAGCCTCCCAAAAGCTCAGGAAGATGTAAACAAATTATTGCTAATATATGGCTAATATATGTGAACTCTCACATTTTTTTCCTTTACTACTCCAATTTTACTCTTCCAAATAATAATTGGGGAATATTGGTAAATAAAAATATAAATTCTACATTGAATTAAACATTTACTTTACATAAAATACTGTAAAAGAAATTAACAATTCAAACCACAAGACGGCATTTACAGTAAACCATAGTCACTGTGTTGTACTGAAAATGTACCACTCAATAATTTGAGCTAATTCATAAAACTCCATTCTATTTTGAGTTTTTTAGGCTGCTATTATTTATTTTCAAGCAATTTCTCAATGAGACTGCCCCAACAGTAGCACACCACCATGCAGCAGTTCCCAGTTGGAAACATCAGAATCTCAAGTGAGCATGTACCTCCTGGAAATTACTTGTTCTAGCCAGTTTTGGAAAATATATATACTTCCCTATGCAAATTATATGTTAACTTTCAATAAAATAAAAATGACTCCAAAAGCTTCATTAGAGTCTCTGGAGGGGTTTCTTTATCACACCTGAGTTTTCCTTGGTGGAAGGTGGGATGATACCAGGAGAAGATCATAATTACCTCATTCTCAGTTGCTGAGAACTGAATGGTACAACAGGCACAAGACTTTACACAGCCAAAGTCTATGAGAAGCACTTCTCAGGCAATCTCTATCTTGTTCCTGCTCTCTTCCCTACATACTTTCCATACCACTTGTCCTTCCATCACTGACATCTCTCTCCAAGTGACCCCAATGTCTTTTCTTGTTATGTCCTTGTCTTTACCAACAAGCTTTATATGACAGTTAACTTTGTTACAGTGACATCCGTCTAGTAGCACCAGAGCTACTCTGAGAACATAGGCGCACATAACTTGTTTTAATTACGTTTACGTCAACTTAGCTATATGTTGTAGATTATACAATCATGAAGAATAAAAAGGCAAAAGGAGAGGGTGGACAAGGGAGAGAAGGCTAAAAGAAACACAGCTGATGAGCACCAACGTACACTGAGGAAATAGTTCTGGTGCTTCAGCAGAGGCTGAAGTAAAGGAAAAGAGAAACGAGTCAGCTCTAGAATGAAAGGAATTGTAAAGAGAAGTCAGTTTCAAAAGGGAATGAAACAAACCAAGATGGGATGCATGAGCACCAGTGTATCTGAAAGACTTGTCTGAGGTTCTATCCTTTTTTCCTCTTTTGTGCTTACCTTCTATTTAGCTACTGGTGGTACCTGTAATTTAAGTCCACGATGCTTTCCAGGACACTGTGCCCCAGGGCACCACTGCTGATGAAACACACATTACCATTTGTGTCCCTCTTTTTTTTTTCTTTTTTTTTTAAAAAAAATCTTGTTTAATAAATTAGTCACTTATGGTTTTCATAAAGCTGATAAAAAACTTAATAGAAGACTTAAACCTGGCTATCCAAATTGTAGTCTACAAGATAAATCTGTTTGGCTTGGGAAGATATGTCCCATCACATAGCATAAAAAGGTTTTCTTGCCATCTGGCTCCTGAATGAACTGTTATACTATAACCTAGAGTCTGTTTGTCAGGAAGCTTGATAGTCTGGTTTAAATTATAACCGGTTTTTATTTTCTTAATTTTTTTTCCTTCACGTTGGCTGAGATTTTCCATGACTGGTTCCTGCCGTGTGATGCTCTCTGGAAAGTCTGAGAAAATCCATGCCAGCTACTTTTGCATCATACAAAATTGAAAGAATAAAATCCTCTCATTGTAAAAAGCCCTTCAAAATCAAAAGGTAATTCAGATGCAGCAGGACGTTGGAAACTGGCATGTATACACCATGCACTATTAAAAATACACTCACATTTGAGACTTCAAAAATAGATGAGAGAATAGAGTTCTGAATGGCTGAAATTCACCTCTCCACAGATGTCATAGCCAAACTAATGAAGGTCTGATGTCTTTTATGAAGGAAAACTTATTGTATAAAATTTTGTTCTATTGAAATAGAATTAATAACAGCCAGAATGTTGACAAAAACATCCCAAACTCTTCCTGTACCAGAGTACCAGTAATAGTGTTTATACATTATAATGTAGGATTGAACAGGTATTTGGATTACTAGAGGCTAGAAAACACACAAGATTGAGGCCCTTGCATGGGGAATGCATTGAAAAAGATGTACAAAAGTGGGTTTTTTCCACACAAAAAGAACCCTTTGAGATAATAAAATTACTGTCTCTTTATTGTGGCAGTAAACATGGCAACCTTCAAAGCTAAAACATTAGCACCTACTTAAGCATAAGAATTTTTTTTAATTGCTCTACAAAAAAACAATTAACAAGGTAATCATTTTACTCATAGTCTCACACAAATAAATAAATCATGCTTTCTGAAAAGAAGAAAACAGAAGAAATCACAGGGCAAAAAGGGAAAAAAACCCAAGGTGAAATTTTAGTGTCTCTCGATAGGTAGGAATTGAGAGAAAAGACACATGACAAAATATTCTCCAGGGAAGACTTCACACTTCCGTCATCAATGAACGGAGTTCACAACAGGGGTTTATGATATTCACAGCCAGAGGTACTATAACTTAGAATTAACTCTTCTTAAGTCAAAAGAACAACTCGGGATGAGTAAGATGCAATTCAGTGTTAGAATGCAACTCATGGTTTGTCCCACCCTAAGCTACCCTAAAGAAGGGTGGCTTGGAAGAAGGTCTCCTCCAGTCAATATTAATAGTTGCTAAAATTCAAATATAGTCTCCCAAGTTCCACTTAGTTCAGGATTTGATTTCTCATCCAATTCACATCTCATTATCATCAATAACTTTTCTTTATCTTCATACATCAATTGGAAATATCCATAAGGATGGGAAATTGTTATGCTAAAATTTACATGTATAATATTAAACCACATACCTAAGCAATGGCATAAAGCTTATGCTGCAAACCAAATAACTTTGACCTTTGCAATCCCTGGGTTTTCTTTAAGTTTAGTGATGATAACATGATACCACATTATACTTCAATAAACACAGCTTCAGTGTAAAGAGTAAGTTTACAGTCTTTTTGTTCTTTTGCCTGGTGTCTAAAGTATGTATGTGAAGTTGCTTGAATTGTTTTCTTTCCTTAGTGGAGACAGTGCACCTTCTAATCAAGGTGCAATTCTTCCTGCTAGAAACGTCACTGTGGAATCACTCACAAGCCATCTCCACTACTCAATTTGCCCAGCTGATACTGGCAAACCCACTATACTTAAAATAAGGCTCCAAGGCATAACTTGTGGCTTGAAATGCAAATTGTAGTACACTGTATTTAACACTACTTAGAAGCATATTTCCTAGGTGCATTTGGAAAAAAAAGTCTGAAGCTTTTGCCTACTGAAGAATTTAGCAAGTGCAATTCCACTAAGGACTTGAAAACATTAATAAACAAAGCAGGCCAGAATCTCTCTACCTATTTAGCTGTATTTACTACAGAAAAAAACCAGAGGGTTGGTAGCTTGCCTTTGTAACTTAAACTGCTGTATCTTAGGCAAGTTGTGACATTCTGAAGAGTTGGGAGGGAATTGTCCTTGGACTGTAACCTATTGCTCCTAGGCTGAAAGACAGCACAGTTTAGTACGTGGATTCTCTCAAAAGCGAGGACTCTTCTTACATACAAGCATTCATAGAATCACTAGGTTGGAAGAGACCCACCAGATCATCGAATCCAACCATTCCTATCAAACACTAAACCGCGTCCCTCAGCACCTCATCCACCCGTGCCTTAAACACCTCCAGGGAAGGTGACTCAACCACCTCCCTGGGCAGCCTCTGCCAGGGACCAATGACCCTTTCTGTGAAGAATTTTTTCCTAATCCTCATCCTAAACCTCCCCTGGCGGAGCTTGAGGCCATTCCCTCTCGTCCTGTCCCCTGTCACTTGGGAGAAGAGCCCAGCTCCCTCCTCTCCACAACCTCCTTTCAGGCAGTTGTAGAGAGCAATGAGGTCTCCCCTCAGCCTCCTCTTCTCCAGGCTAAACACCCCCAGCTCTCTCAGCCGCTCCTCATAAGGCCTGTTCTCCAGCCCCTTCACCAGCTTCATTGCTCTTCTCTGGACTCGCTCCAGAGCCTCAACATCCTTCTTGTGGTGAGGAACTTCTTCAGCGACTGTTTATCCACATGCCACTGCAATAACCGAACAGTCTAACGGGAATTTCCATAAGGTAAATATGGCCAAACATATAGTAAGGCCAATAAAATATTACCAAGATATTGATCAAGAATTTTTACTTGCACTTTGACTTTCTCCTATCAATAAGTAGCCTCTTCCCCTGCCACACTTAAACAGACCTATTCCCTAGAAAACAAATGGATTTTTGTCTTGAATACATATTAGCAAATGGCATATTTCCCTATCTCTTCCATGCTTTGGTCACAAGTGAAATAGCTGCTATTAACAACGTGTATATCCTTAAATTATGGTACCTGTTACACTAGCTTTTGTAGATACATAGACAAATACACACGTTCAATGACCATAATCACTGTCTCATGGTGGTGAGCATGACCATTTCCCTTAGTTGTCTTTCAGATTCTCCTGAAATTGAGTCAGATATTGTACTAATCCAATAATTAATTTTTGAGGGGTTTTCCTACCAAACACACCACCTTATAGTGAAGCCACTCAATCAGAAGTTTTGAGCTAAAGGGAAACAATGTAGCCTATACGCCTAAAAAATTATCCCAAGCCTTGAATCAAATTATCTAATTTTTTATGCACAAAACTGTTTATGAGTGTACCCACTGTCACTCAGCTCAGCAACAGTACATTCTTGCACAGAGTTTTGGCCACATATGCCAAATAATATGCCAAGCAAGTATTTTCGAAGATACTACTTTTCATGTGAATCTAATCATACAAACAGCATAGCAAGTATACTTGTTTTTTGACAAGAATATATATCTACCGTCCTCTACAAACTTTCATTTTCTTATAGAAAAACACGATTATTCTTTCCTTGGAAGTAACCATCATTACTACTTATCTTACTATTTACAGGAAAAAAAAGAGAAAGAAAGCAGGTAAAACTCTGTGTTTTTATGCTTTCTTATATCCTCATAAGAGAAGGAGTAAATGAAAGCTGTTCAGTCACAGTGCCATTACCTAGAAACTCCTTTCTTACATCTCCGTTCAATACACTAACTTACACTGGCTTTGCTGAATAAAAGTAATGATTTTTATACATGCAGACTGGTGACTTAAAAATTAGAAAGAGCATTTCTGGCTTCACCCTTTGAAATCTGAGTACTAAATGAGTACAATAACGAGTAAGTTCAGAAACAAAATTCAATCTTGCCTCTCTCCTTTGTTGATGCTGTCTCATCCAGTCAGACGACCCAACTACCCTGGCAAGCCACAGTATTTAATTGTTATTCAACTTTTTATTTTTAATGGTGATATAAAAAAGAAAGCAAGACTAGAGAAAAATAGGACTTTTCCTAAGCTGTTCTTGTCCCCTCTAGTTTGCTTCCAGGCCCCTCAATTTCAATCCGTGTTGTTCTATTTTAAGGATGTTTTCAGGTACGTTGAAGTGCACTTTGACAGATGTGTGAAGCACAACATGGATTGAAATGAAGTTGCCTGAAGATTTTAGTAATAGAAATCCATGACACAGCACTGCGCCTTGAGAAATTGTTTGATACTTATTAGAAAGCATAATGTTAATACAACACTGTTAATACAACACTGTTAATACAGAGCTTTATGAGAATGAATAATAAAAATGTTTTAAAATGAATTTTGCAAATAAAGCAGCAGGTTTGGGGAAGGAGAAGAGCAGAAATGGGAAGATGAGGAGAGGAAAGTTTCAAGACATTCATAAATATGCAGTTTAACAGGCAACAGCAGTCCTCCTCCTTCCTCCAGTCCCTCAAATCCCAAAGCCCTCAAAATAAAACGAAAAACAATCCCTAAGTGTAAATTTACTTAATCGTTTAAAGTTAACTCCCCCCTGATCCCAAAGACGTCCAGGGAAAGAAAAGCAGGTAAAACTATAAAATATTACTTTTCCTGTTTTAGCAATTTCAGACTGAAGAAAAAAAACTTTAAAGCATTATAACAATGTTTTTTGCTTCTGATGATGAGAATTTCTTAAGTATGATTTAGGCCAAGAATGTTTTTAATAGCTGGGTCATAAATTCCGTCCTATTAAGGAGGTTTATAATGGAAGTACAGACAGACCTTCAACTGTCATGGAGAAAACAGTGATACCTCAATAAACTTGGCAACTATTTAAAACAGCCTTGTGGGATTTCATTTTAAATAAGAAAGAGATTCTACCAATTATGGGCCCAGCCTAACTGATTATAAATTTTCCTTCCCTTCAGTCGATGTTCTTCCCAGTAGGGATGGCAGGAATAGAGGAAACACTCACTGTTCTAACTCCCAGCTGTACAGCACGGACACCCGAACTTATGCAAGACAACACAGCATAGATGCAGGTGCTTGCGTGCTAGTACAACACACAACTGCTTGACTTCCACCCCTGGTGGATTTTTGCAGTGGTATAATTAGCAGCACCAGACAAGTCCTTGATATTTACACGTGTTATCTAGACAAGCAATAGTAGCAATGGAGGGAGTTTTGCTGGTCAGGAACCGTCCATGAACAAACAAGATTCATAAATAAATAAATAAATAATAAAACTGGGCTTTTTGTGGACAACTTATAGTAGGAGACAATGATTCAAAACCACAGAATGCCCTGCATGGTATTGCACGTATGGGCGACGGGCAGACAGTCAGAGGATTTAACTGATTGCAGGCACTTGTTATTTAGGTCTTAGAATCATAGAATCACAGAATCATAGAATAACCAGGTTGGAAGAGACCCACCGGATCATCAAGTCCAACCATTCCTATCAAACACTAAACCATATCCCTCAGCACCTCGTCCACCCATGCCTTAAACCCCTCCAGGGAAGGTGACTCAACCCCCTCCCTGGGCAGCCTCTGCCAGGGACCAATGACCCTTTCTGTGAAGAATTTTTTCCTGATGTCCAGGCTGAACCTCCCCTGGCGGAGCTTGAGGCCATTCCCTCTCGTCCTGTCCCCTGTCACTTGGGAGAAGAGCCCAGCTCCCTCCTCTCCACAACCTCCTTTCAGGTAGTTGTAGAGAGCAATGAGGTCTCCCCTCAGCCTCCTCTTCTCCAGGCTAAACACCCCCAGCTCTCTCAGCCACTCCTCATAAGACCTGTTCTCCAGCCCCCTCACCAGCTTCATTGCTCTTCTTGTCTTGTCCAAAGCTTTGCTGACATAGTCCAAATGAGTTTATCACTGTTGGCCTGCTCCTAACTTAAGCTGAAACCTAATATATTAGAAGAAATATGCAACGTTATTTTACATGTGGACAAGCAGTCATGAATTGGCTCAGCTGCCCACATCTAAGTGTCTAGTGGCACCTGAGGTGCTGACAGCTGTTTCAGAGGTTCACCTGGGGCAGACAGGTGAGAGGAAGCGCTGGAGACTCTGCCTTCCTGCAGAGGCAGCTCAAATCCAAGCACGTGAACTGCATGTGAGCAGCTGAGCCATGTGCCGGTATGTATGAGGTTAGCACAGCTCAAATCGCAACCGGTTTTCAGAATCCAGATGCTAGGTGTAAGGATTAACATCCTGACTTACTGTCACAGGCTGTTTGAGCAGGCTTATATTTTAGATTTGAATTGTTCTACACAAATCTCCAAATGTGTTTTAATTAAGAACAGGAATTCTAACTTACCTTATCTACAGGCTCTGATAAATAGCATGAAGTCTTAAAATAAATATTCCACTTATTTTAGAGTTTGCTATTTCTTTAAACTTCCAGAATTCATGATAATTCCCACCTATGATGAGCAGGATCTCTTAACCTGATTCATCAGGACTATACTGCTCTTCCTGAAGAGAAAGGACAGTCAGACTTCTCAACCATGGGTATGGGAAATATCCAAAACTGGATAGTCCCCTTGCAGCAACCAAAAAGTGCTATGTTCACAACTTTGGGAAGGTTCATATTATGCATGGAAAGCCAGGCAGACTACCAATTAGAAACACCAAAGAACTGGTATCCATCAGAAGGTCATGGTCAGAAGTTACAAACAGGGAGAGGAAATACGACCGTTATAAATGGTAAATAACGGAGAGGGCAGAGGCTAAACAGTAAAGAAACTCGTAAAGTAACAGTGTCAAAATACCCTGCAATATGAGAAGATGATGAGAACACAGAGATAAAAAACAAGAAATGGACTGGACGTGTAGGAAGAAGGTAAAGGAGAAAGGCTTGGAGGGACTATAAACAGCAGGGAGAACATTCAATTAGGAGGACAGCAACAGGAAAAAGAATGGGAGAGTAAGTTTGAAGAAAAAGTTAAATAAGTGAAAACAGAACACGTGGAAGGAATAAGAAATGGACAGGTAGAAATGACATAGGTAAGAGGAGATATGAAGACAGCCCTGACAGAAAAGAAAAATTATAGTAACAAAAGCAAAGAAGGGAAACAGTTGAAGGGTAGCCTTGCAGGAGGAGTCTTAAGGAAGAATGCACCAAATGTGCCAGGTGATCTGGTTTAAATATCAGACAGGTGTGACCGCTTCATAGGAGCTTACTACCTGTTCTTTTTTTTTTCTTTTTAATACAAAAGAGAGAGAGAGAAAGAGGGCAACAGTAGTGACAACTAACATAAGAAATAAACTGAATTTCAACTTATTTATTAATCCTTTTTCCCTCCAGAAGTCTAAGAAATCCTTTCTAGAGAGATTTTATTGTTAAAAAAATTCATTTTAAAATGTAAGCTTCCCTGCTTTTGCCTAATTTATTGAACGCTCCCATTCAATTAACAAAATACAAATCAAGTTTAGGAAAGGACTTGACTTAGTTTCTCCACATAGAAACTACAAACATACAACAGCTCCAAGTAAAATGGCAAGGTCTTTTGTCTTAAAGACCAGAAATGCAACAGAAACAAAATATACTAAAAAAATGAAAATTCAGGTACAGGAATTATGTATTTCACACTGAATAATTATTTCTGTACTGCCCGTAAATCCTCTCTGGTAAGCTGTGCATCTAAAACTCATCGAACTGCCAAGGGGTAAACGCAGCTCCATCCATCACACAGCCACTTGACAAATACATTCCATAATAGAAGTTTATTTTTATGGGAGGCTGAATCAAGGACTTTCCCATGCATACAAAAACTTGTCAAAATTATTTATGAGTCTTGCTGAGACACACAATATGTCATATCAAACTCCTATTTTCCTTCCAAGCACAGACTGTCAATATCTCTGCTACTATCAATAATGTGGAACACCGCTGCTATAGGCCCTCAGGATTTTGAGGTCATTTGCCCATCCTAGCCTGCTGCCAGACGCTGTCTCTAGCTGCAATGCAGCTGAGGAGAGGTGTATTTACAGCCTCTATGAGGTGTAGTTAAGGTAAGCACCAGGGACTGCATTCAAAGGCTTTGCCAACATAAAATAAAATGGAAACATATGTTTGAAAAATTACAGTTGATTATAGCTAAAGTTATGAAAATAGTGAAAAAAAATTGCATCGGCCTCTTTCTAAATTAGAAAATCCAAAAGCTTACCAGCATTCTCTGGCATAATTAAACAAATAATCACTTCTGATGAATACATTTGCACCTTTCTGAAACTATGCTAAGGAAATCCCACACATAACAAGGCTACTATTATTCTTTTTGACCAGAAAGACAGCTTAAAATCTCATGAACTTCGCAAATAAGAAGAGAAACTCATGAACCAGTATATATTTAACACAACCTGTGTTATTTGCAGGAAACCACAGGAAGTCTTGAAGCAAATACTAATGTTTTTGCCAATGGGCTCAAGCACCCTGTATAATATTCTATCTAGCCTCTGACCTCCAGACCTTGTTCAGCCACGGCTTCTCTTTCAGCTCCACAGGTATTTCTGCTGGCAGTTTCACGAGCACCACACGATATCCTGTGTGGGACAGTAGTTCTCCATACTTCTGTGGTTGAACTTGACATACTAATATTTTATACCTTTCTGGTACTAGCCCTCTCCTTACCAAGCTGGTCTACCCCTCTCACCACACCTGGTGCCACCAGCTCTGCAGCTGGTTCCGCACAGCTCAATCCGTGCCTCCAACGTGGAGCTAACACCTGGCTTCAGCTGCTCAAGTACCTCCACGCAGCGTTCCCTTCCCAGGATCATTGCCACGGGGGTCCTGCAGAGCCAGCACGTGTCTCACAGAGCTGGTGCATGCGGGATACAGGCTGTGCCTTGTCTGTCATGCACTCCCCCCAAGCTGGGAGTCACTCATCGGTGATAACCAACAGATCTCAACTTGTGACAGATTTGCTCTGCAATTCATCCGCAAACTGATTATGGGCATGAATCTCCCCCACGACAAGGGATTCACGTGGCACATGGCAAGAAGTTCTCCTCTAAAAGGCAAAGTTACAGATTCATCTCAGCCCAATAGCTGTTGGATGTGAAAAGCTGCCATTTGGGGAGCCACCGAGCCTCTGATTCCTGTCAATTTTCAGCTGCTCTTACATGACTGATAGCACGTGCTAGGGATAAACTATCTAAATGGGAGAGGAAGAATTTCTTCAATGAAAGCTCACAGTGGGAGATTTATTTAGCTATCTCCTCAGACTCAGCTATCACAGTAGAGATCATACTGGCAATGCAATTAGTTTTAAGGGAGTTGGCTTGGGTATTGGAAAGATTGTGGTGGTAGACGCACAGAAATCTGTGGTTAATTCACATTGTGAATACAGAGCCACAGTGCTGCCAGTGCTACTTTGCTTCCAGTACTGCATGCAGAACAGCAAGAAGTGCTCACACCAAAAGTTACTTTTGTAAAGTCCCAGTGTCTTCAGCAGCAAATATCGCAAATGTCCATCGAACAGCAGCATTGTCCCATCCACTGAATTTGGATTTTGAGCAGGTGCTTGGGAAAATGCATAAGGCACAAGGGTTTCATGAAAAAAATGCCTTTCAGGTCTACTGCCGTCACTGCCATGTGTGCTTTAAATTTTATTTCCTAAAAGCCATATTACCTGCTGTGGTTGATACAGCTGGAAAAAAGAACACATCCAGGTAAGTTCCTTTACTGTTTGATGAGCTGACAGTTTGCCTACTGCAGGGTCAGTTTATGGATCTTGAGGAGCTATGTGTAGCCTGGAAAACTTTACCGGAAGATAAAATCTGAGATCTTCAACCAAATCGGTAGATTATGAGTCTGTAAAGTTGATTATTGTTTCCTACGGGTCCATACAATGGCTGTCCCAGGATATAAGAGATTTTTAAATTCTGCCCTCTCACACACACTTCAATAAGTACTAGTACATAGCATTTTAAAAATAACAATAACTAATGAGGAACAAGACAATCTGATTGTCAAATTAAAGCTAGCATCACAGAAAAGGCTACAAAAAAAGTTTTCTCATAATTTTTAATTGTTCCATGAGAACGGGTTTGCATTGTCTTCTTAAATTTTCATCTGCCCAGAGAGATCTTAGAGAAGGCTGTTTACAGCCAAGCCAAGAAAAAAATACAGTACTAGTACCCCACATGAACACATCCGAGTTTGTCCAGAAGATGCATTTGCACTGTTTTAACCCCCCACACTCTTTCTTAAGGCACAAGGGCAACAGAGCTATTCAACAATTTTTGTTAGTTGTTTAAAACTGTCAGTTATCTGAGGTCTTTTTAGTGGATACTTTCCACATGACGTAGGTACAACTCATTTTGTCCCTAACAGAAGCCATCATGCCTATTACTCTTTGAACACTGCACTGCAAATGTACCTTTTAGAAGGAGAAATATATAATCCTATTGATTTTTCTCATCCCTAAAATGTAATAATTTGAGATTATTTTCAGGCAACAATAAGGCTTTATGACCTAAGAGCTGATCACCTTTTTTATACTTCACCACCGATGCCGATTATTAAACCCAGAATCTTAGCTCCTGTTAAAAGATATTTATAAACACAATTACTTATTTAAGTTTAATGTCCCTGTGGTAAATCACATGCTGCTATTAAAGTGCTGTACTTACTGTACCACTCTTGTCTTCTAAGACAGTGAAGATGGTGCCAGAAATGACTAAACAGGCAAGGAAGACTAACCACTGTATTTTATTCTTAGAGAGACAGCAGTAACTGATGCACAGCAAATGTCCTTCTACTCATAGACATTTTGCAATCTTAGAAGAAGGAGGTAAGTCAAAGATTAAAACATGAACGGTCCGAATCGCCAATGACTTGCATCCTGAGTAGCCATTTAAAACTTGTGCAAAGCCAATGTAAACCAGTAGCATTTTGACTAGCACCAATTTATATTCTCTTTGCAGAGGTTGAAATGACTGCACTAGAACAAGGAGGAAAAGGAACCACCTTGCTGCATTTCAGCAAAAAGGCAAGACATTTTTAATAGCACTACACATACAAACTTTCGGAGTTAGAAGTGATAGTTAGAAGATCAGGTTTTCACATCCTTTCCTTAATTTTTTTCTTTAAAAGTACATGCTTTAAATGAGATGGTTTGGTCTCTTCCCTGCACTGGTCATTTTCTTTTGCCTGTAAAAAGAACCACTGCATTTCAGTCACCATTGGAAGAATTCCCAGGAAAGTAAGACACAAGAATGCGGTTGCTTTACGGTAGCTGCTCTTTTCCCTCACCCAAGATGTGTTTCACTCCTGCAATGTCCTTAAGCAAACAATCTTCCTTCTCTTTCTGTCAAACCAAGGAACTTTGTTAGCAACACCGTAGGACAGGAGATAACTATAGAGCTCTCTAATTGTTAAGCTCTTGCAAGGGCTGAGCCTGATCATTCACGGAATTGTTGAGCTGATGGGATTCGTGTAGCTGGTTATAAATTGATAATCTAAATTAATTCATTCAAGCAGAAATCGATTTTGTAACTCCTTGAGAGCTTGTAATAATGCTTACCTCCTACCGCTAGCTGCATTCTCCGTTTCATAAAGCTGGTTGGAAACAGCTGGATTCAGGTGACCTGCTAGCTCATTAAATCTGTTACATGTTCCTTCTGGTAAATGATATTAAGCTGAAATGTCCTTGCGTTGATTTTTTTCCCTTTAATTTTATGACAGAAATAACCTAATTTGTAACACAAAATAACAATCTCCTTGGATTACTTTGCCTTGTTAAAATATTTTATGCATTTTTCATTTACACGAAGGTAATGGGAAAAACACTTAAACTATCTGTTATTTAAACCACAAGAGATATGTTACTGAAAGTCTGATAGCCACAAAAATGATTGCCTCTTCATAGTCTTTGCTTTATATCTGTAATAAAAGGCGGACAATTCAATTCATCGGTTAGTAAATAAAGTACGATAGTTTTTATTTTATTTGCTCTGCATTGCAAGAACTAAAATCAGATTGCCTTTTGAATTCATTTAAAAATGGGCTCATTATTTTCCTTTTCTACTTCCAATGCAAAGTATCTGGTGTCTATTTTGAATGGTATACTTTAAGACATAAAGCAAATATAACCTAATTCTAAATGTCAGATTAACAGTATAAATTTCTTTCATTGACTCCTCCATAATTATTTAAATATCGGTGACAGGATTGTCAGACAGAAGTGCTGAAAAACTGAATCTGAACACCTCACTATGGTTCTGATACAAAGCATAAACACTTATTTCTTAGAACTTGATGACTTCTAACTTTCAACTTTAATGACAAGCACAGAAAAAGAGTCATGAATTACACTGCTAGACTATGCTGGAAGGCAAAAGGTACGTGTTTGTAGATAAAGCCCAAATTCTACCAAGTCCAATGTGGAAACACCACCTGTTTAAGGAATGAAAAAATATAATGTTGCTTTCCTGTACAGTCCATACTTCAAATACATAAATGGATCAAATCACCCTGAACTGAAAAGCGTAAATATGCCCTTGAACATATCCGTTTACCATTTCCAGCAGACGTCAGTATAGAGCAAGGATTCACATAGGCTGAATAAATGTCAATGCTATCCAAAGGAATTATGACAAAAATGTTTTAAGAAGGCTTAGCTATTAAGATAATAGTAGCTAAAATCAGAATTATTAGCTTATTAAAATTAAAGATCCATATAAAGATAAACCATCCTTTTAATTATCAGAAAGAAAAAGCGGTATTGATTTCAAGCTTCTGGCAATAACAAAGCACAGAAAACCATAATACATACAAACTACGTCTATCCTTCGGGATGTATGAAACTCAAACATAACACTAATTGATGCCTATGCATAAAAACTCAAGTATCATGTTTTCAAACACAAAACCTCATATGATAGATACTAATACAATGAGCGTACTGTCCTATATACTACCACTCCTAAAGAAGCAACTGCTTTTTCACTCATACCTTTTCCTACATTATTTATCACTAAGCAGCCTCTACTTATTCCTCAAATCCAGGCATTTAACTGCACATCTTCATCCAAATGCCGTCCAATGGAATTTATTCAATACATTAAAATCAGCACACAATAACAGTGAAAGGCAACGATAGCTTTCAGAACTGTAGCAAATGTATTAAGGCAATAACACGTTGATGAAATATCTAATAATTTTTCTCCTTTAAAAAAACTACCAAAAAGAATTCCTACCCCCCAGCGTTTTTGCCGTAACAGTTACTGCCTGAAGCATTAAACCCACAAAGTCCATTCTGTGTGGTGGTGTTCAATCCTGAGTGGCTGGAGTTTGTCTGAAAGACAAATGCTACTCAAGGTAGTGCAAGGCTAAATGTTGTAGGCAAGTCTCTGTGAAGACTTGTCTTTGAGACATAAATTCTAATGACAAAAAGCACATAAAGGGAAGTTTTTCACTATACCGTACCTCAAACAATGTGTCCTGTTTTCTCTGTGAGCTTGGGTAATTTGTCTGCCCTACAGAGAAGAGTCAGGGCCAAGTTTTTCCCAATTTCTCTGTTGTCGTTGCTGTGATTCGATATTTGCATAGCAGAGGATAAAGCATTCTCCATGCTTGGTACAGACTGGGAATTATAAAGCAATATAGCTCCCTTTCAAGAATGCAAGGGGAATACGAGGGGACACAGAAAACTCTTCTCATGCCTCCTCATGAGCATTGGCTCAATGGTTATCGGCTCTGGGCTCTGTACTCTGTGCAAGACAATACCTATAAGCCTAGTACCTACTCAGAAACAGTTCTAGCATTTTTTGTAAAGCAACAATGGATAAATTGAAGAAGAAAAGCCATTCTTCAGGCTGCTTCTATGGATACGTCCACTCACCAAATTAGGATTCCTTGAGAAAGCTCACAGAGAGGTGGCTGAAGGTGCCAGGGGGCTGTCAGCTGACTGCAAATTTGAGGACTTGGTGCCTGGGCTTCATGACCAAGCCAGTGGTATTTTCTGGAGTGCGAGAGTTTTTGGTATGCTGATTTGTTAATTTTGTTTAGAAACATTCCTTCATGATTCATGGTTAAGTTTTGTGGTACTCAACATAACGGCTTCTCATCACGCTGCACCCCTAATCAGGTACTTTCAAGTGGCAAGAGGTCACTGAACTTCATTTGGTTAAAAGGTTTGAATGTATTGCTCTGGAGAGTCAAAAAAAAGCAGCTCTACGATACTCTGCTTGGCGTCAATGATATACTAGGACACACCACTTGCACCCGGGTTTGTGTATACTGTATGCAGTATTGGATAGGAATGGTTGAACTCGATGATCCGGTGGGTCTTTTCCAACCTGGTGATTCTATGATTCTGTAAATATAAGGTACTCTTTCATGTGAAGAACACATCACATAACTATGATACTAAAGCCAACAACAGAAAAAGTAAGCTGTCTTGCTCTGCAAAGGAAGGACTGTTAATGGTAGGGAGGAACTCTAAGACAGAGGAGTATCTTGGGTACTGATTTCCATTCACAATGTTCAACCAGCAGTGTCAAGATTAACAGTAGGCTCGTGCAAACACAAACCAGGCATAAATACAAATTACACCAAACAAAGAAAGCATGAAGATGGAGAACATTGCACTGAACCAGACCCAACAGCCTTGGCAAATTTCCTACAGTCATCCTCTACCTTCAAACAATTCTAATTCTTGGACAATTTGCACTCTTCCAGTCATGTTATACTGTGTCAGTCAAGCCCAGGAATAATCACGTGTTATTACCAAATGAAGTCAATCATTTGCAATTTATGAGTTCAACAGTTCACAGCAGCTGAGCCTCTCATTTTCAGAAGGATAATCAATGGCTGAATTGTTTTTTGGCAATAAAGATCATCTAAGTTCAAAACCAGTAATTTAAAAAAAAATATTAACCACCTAGCAAAGGCTTGGGTCCAATGCTAATACTTTTGTATAGGAAAATGTGTGCAGGCATGTATAAGCTTCTTTAGAATCTTGATTATACTGTAAATTATTTACACATATACTTCCTGTTAATGAAATATTTCCAGCAGAATAGCACCAATGGAGATGTATGCCTTTTTCTCTTGGCGTTATATTATTGCAGAAGTCTGCAAAGAAAAATACTAGAAAAGACTAGAGAATCCTGTCATTGCCAGAAGAGAAAATCTTTTTTAACAAACCATGATCAGTCACTCCCTACTTTGCTTCTTAGCACCACTGCTCTTCATGTTACTTGCAAATGAAGCACCACACGCACATTGGCTGCTGCCACACCCTTCCTGTTGCTAATCTGTCTTTTTAAATTTAATTTCTTTTATGGTGGCTTTTCCACCATTTAATTAGGCCATGGGGAGTAAAGAGAGGCAGTCTCACTGTCCCTTCAGGTTCTATTTCACAGACTGTTCCCTTCAAGGATTTTATTTCTGTCATTGAAAGCAGACGTCCTCATATTGCTTAAACACAGAAAATGATTAATACAATGAGATTGTTATGCTCCTAGCGAAAATGGCCTTCTTTCTAATGTGAACTACAACAGCTTGAAAAGATGGGCACTGACACTACACTACAGCTGACAGTTTTTCTTTTTTTAGGTGTACTATTATTGGGATCTGTAATACTGTGTGACCCATAATAATAATCCCACCATTCTCCTCATATTAATATCATAAATTCTGCAGACATAGATGATATTATCATATATCAAATATGACCATAAAACCAATGTGATCTCAACACCTTTGGATTTATCTTGAAAAGAAAAATACTGGATAAAATCATTTATGCTGATATCACTAAGTCTTTACTGGGCCACAGTAACACGTTAAGATTACAATATATTTTTTAGGAGGATAGTCATTTCTGACAGATTTATTAATCTGTTCCTTGACTTAAAGTTGTGGGTAGTTAATTTGTATGTTATTTAACAGTCAGTACTTTCCATTCCATGTCCCTGGCCACAAGCTTGAAATTCTTCAAAAGCTGAATTTGGTATAATATTCAGTGCATATATTAAACAGCTAGTTAAAGAAGTGCTAGTCAGAGAATAATATTTTATGATATTTAAGTGGCACCTGCTAGTCCCATTGCAGTTAAAGGCCTCTGAGCTAATGCAAAGACGCTGTGGGTTAGAATGGCACGTTCAGATTTGGAGTGACTTACAATGAAATCCACAGCATACAATATCAAATTGACTTAATACTGGTTTTGAGTTATGTATCTCTGAGACCACTTATACTTCCCAGTAGCATGATTGCAGTGGAGGACTCTGGAACACTGAGAAGACTAATGCAAAAGCAAAGGAATTTAAAATACTGAAACCTACAATTTGCCACCTTCTCCTTCCCACCTCTGCTCTCGTCAGAATTAGAATTTCCAGACAGATTGTACAGCGTGATTGTATGTTTGGACAAACACTATAATAATAATAACAACAATAATAATAATAAAAAGAGAGCATAAATTGTTCAAGATGCTGAGGCTGCCAAAGTAACTGTGCCACATGCAAACATGATTATTCTTGTTTCAAGTAAAAATTTTAAGTAAAATTTACTCGAGCATAAAAGAACTACCCAGGGGCCTGTGTACCACTTATGCCGTCAGTCAAGAGCGCTGTGGCAGTAGAAGTGCTGTACTCCTTTCTACCAAGTAACGATGGAGCAATAGTTGTGAAGAATTTGTACAGGGCATACGAACCTATGTGCTGTGAAATCCTCTTTCACAGAGATGTACTGCAAAGCACTGAACAGGCAGGCTACAGCAAAAAAAGCTTCCTTGGGAAAAAGGAGGCAGAAGCAGAACAAAAGAAAGCAACAATGCACAGTACAGCTTAAGAAAGATAGATCGAAAGCTGCTCTGTGGCCACTTGGAAGAGGATTCTTTCCAGATTTCTTCACAGTAAATTTACTCAGAGCCTAGGTTCAGTTCTTGTTTTGTATATTGTTGTCATGAGGCTCCATCCCTCAAAGATCACAACACGTCTGCAAAAACTTAGCGCATTTTTTTCAAACGTCCACATATCCCACAGAAAGCAACATATGATGAAAATCCAGTATCATAGTTGCCATTAGGAATCAAATTTCTTTAAGTGGTGCACAGGCATTTGGAAAAGTTAAATAAGTTTTCACTGAGTGAGTAGTCATTAAAAGATCAGAGCCTCAACCGAGCAGCTATAAAAGCAGGTGGGAGTAAGCAGGGAGTAAGCACAGTCCTGGCTCTGTCTCCACAGGTACCATTACACAGAATGGACAAAAGAAGGGGAAAGGACTGTTGTACTCAGGAAAAGTCATTCTTGAAATAGTTTCCACAACTACCAATCATTGCAATCTTTTTACAAGCCAGGTTAGCTCACATATTTGAGGGTTTGATGTCCCAGGCTGCTCAAGTTGAATGGTTAAGATTATTTTCTTTTCACTTTTGGGGAAAGAGGGAAATTCAATGATGTTAAACGCAGCAATAGAGCTCTGAAGATACCACCCAGAGAAAAAAAAGACCAGCTAGGCAGCAGCATGTGGAGCTGGGAATGCTGACATTCTGTTGCCCTCATTGTAACCAGAAGGCTGTAGAACTCAGCTTTGGGCAGACAATCCCCATACAACCTAGGCTCTCAGCTGTGACTATATGCCACAATCTACTCCTTGATACACAAATTCCCTTTGACACAGATGACTTTAATGGCTTCTTCTTTGCAGCATTATAGTATATTGTATAATTAATTCAGGAATTAAAGCTGCCTAAATGCATTCAGACACAACACGGCAGCTCTCTTGGAGCTGTTGCAATGTACTTTGTCAATAACCCTAGTTCGAGGGTTGATATTGCTACACATCAATGTGAAATAGAATGTCTACTATTTACAGTATCTGTCCCATGGAAAGACTCAGCTATTTAAACCCCTTGACATCACATTTTTTATTATTCTACTTTAAAAAATCCTTTTAATACAAATTTAGAAATGGAAAGTTTTCAAATAAGAAGTTATATGGAGTGTTTTTACTTTTATCTGGTAAATATGCTTCCAACATTTGAAATTAATTCCCATTTTTTAAAGTGTAACCAACTACGTGAGTTTTTCCTTAAGATATTTTACTTTTCTCTTGAGGGTATACAAAAAGCATTAAAAACCCAAATTAAAAATATACATGACAAACTGAAAGGTCAGGAAGGAGACTGTAATTGATTTATTTTCCTGAAGGATGAAAAAAGAGCTGGAGAGGGAGAGAAGGAGAGCAGAAAGAAGTGGGCCTCAGAAAAGGGGAGGGAGAGAAAAGAAAGTGAAATTTGCCTACTTTCTGTTTTAATTCCCACTTATTTCTTTGACCATAGAAATATCACGGATGGCTTTAATTCGCTTTGCTAAGTATCTGTACTTTCACAGAAGCCATTAATTTGGAAGCCATCTCTTCTAGAAAACAAAAAGTATCGCTTCTTTAAGAGGAACAATCACCTGAGATGACTATGAGATGTGTTCATTTTCAGATCTTAAGAGTTTTGCATTACACCAGTCACACTGAGGTGTATTCTGACACGGGAGGACGGCATTCACTGAGTTACACAGATGGCTTACTTAGAAGATGGATGATAGTTTTCTCTCCCTCAATACTAGCTGTCCAAAGCATGCATGTGGCACAATTTTGTACACGAACAAATATGTAATGCTCTCTTTTCAGTACCTTGTATGTGTTCTTACGCCAAAAATATACAGCCCTTTTTTGAGAGCAGTATGTTTACCACAAAAGAAACAAAATCTGGAAAGCAGAGAAAAGAGCAGCAGTCAACCTCAGTGATAGGAATATGGTGTGACAGGAGGGACAAATAATCAAAGATGCAGTTGATAGTTTACTGTTAAAATAAATTAACCAATTCACTGACAAAAAGTCTTGCTTCCTGTATTTTATAGATACAGCTCTGACATATTTTGATCACAAACAGTTTCAAAAGAGTATCACTCTGCCAGCTGGGCTGTTCTTAAAGAAAACCTCTACGTTTTGATCCAGGAAACATCAATCATCATGTCTCCAAAACCATTACCATTTATTGAGCACCCATTAATATGCTCAATGCTAAATAAAGCAGAGGAACATGCTGTCCTCATCCACATTTCTCATCATCTGTCCTTTATTTTTCAAGTCAGTTTGGCTCTGCAAAAGCTCAAATGTCTAAAGTAAACAAACATGCAAATATTTTAGTGACTATGTGTTACGCTGCTATACCTTTTGCATGCTCATTTTATCTTCCACATTCTGTAAATATAAAACAACCCCATTCTGACTGCAGGAAAAAAAAAATGAAATTGAGACTCCACAGGCCAATCATGCTCAGAAAATGAGTTAGGCTGCAGAGGGGCCACAAATTCTGTGTGAGCTTCAGGAAAGCGAGGACAGAGACCTAAGCAGCTGCAGAGTTGCTGCAGAGAGTTAATAATAAAAAAACCTCTGCCATCACTAAGAAAAATATAAGAAATTGCAAAGGGGTGGGATTTGGGACAAGCAGCGGGACAAATGAGGGGATTCAAGCATCAGCACTCACTAGAAGATGTGTTGCCCGCATGTAGTAAAACATTTAGCTATGCCATGTTCAGTTTCTCTGATGTAAACTAAGAACCAACTTATAGAATCAAGCACATAGACAATATATCGTAGGTAATGGCTACCCACAGGAATTCACAGCAGCAAGTACATTGCTTCTGAAGAAATGACAATACACCTTTTTACTAGAGAAAAAACTACAACATCCCACAAAAGAAAATCAAACCTTCAAGAAGTAATAACAAAGATAAATACTGAGAAGATTGAAACCTCCTTCTGGTTCAGCTTTTCAAAAAAATACCGTACCTGAACAACCTCAGAGATCATTCTGTTGTAGAATGTTGTAGAACTTTGAACACTTAAAATATCCAAAAATTGGTACAGTTTACCATTTTGAAAAGGAATGAATATGAATGAATCAGTTGGATGCTTTTACAGTGCTATCTACCTACTGTGTTAAAGAAGAAAGAAAGACGATGTTCAGAAAGACAATGATAAAATTTCTTTCCCTTAATAGGCACCTCTCTGATTACTGGCCACTGGAGTATTAGGTTGAATTGCATCACTGATGAATAGCCAAGGGACTCAGTTAACAAAAATCAGTGCTTTTAAAGTCTTTAATGATCAGAACAAAATGAATGAAAGCATTTGTCAAGATTATGATTGTCATTAGAAAATGCTAATTACATATTAGTTTAATAATTACCACATGATCATTTACGAAAATTATTAATTTCTTTTAACTTACTTGGAAGAATTAACTTTTTTAAATAAAGTGTTCACAACAGTGCTTTTAGAAGTAAAAAAAAAAAAAAGTTACAAAGCATTTGAAACTGGTCTGCTACTGTTGGAAAGCTCTGATCTGAGTTTATTGCAAACCCATCTAATTTTACTCAAAGATATATATTATTACCCTCTTAAGGAAAGTTACAGCAGAGCAGAACTCATAAAGTACAGGTAACTTTCCCACAAAACCAGGTATATAATGAAATGTCTAACTCCAGTAAAAAGCCACTCAGTAATTAATACACAGGTGCTAAGTAAGATATATCCCTTCTCAATATTGAGATAACATCGGACCTAAAAAATGACATCTGTAAGAGCTACGTCATCTGGGCTGCACAACAGAGGAATATACCACCAATATTACAATAAGACCACTTAATTTTAATTAAAAAAATGCACTTATGTTTTTCTGCACACCAGTGTTGCACCAGTTCTACAGCTCAAGTTGCATCAGCAGCCGCTAACTTGACCTCCAAAACAACAAAAAAGCATGAGGCACTAAAGTGAACTCAAATGGAATTATTCTCAGCTGGTGAGAATTTTTACCATTCCAATCAAATCTATGACTAATCCAGTACTTAGGTTCTTTTGCCCATCTGCAAGTACAAAAACTCCCAAAATAACAGGTTTCCTATTTTCAGTTTAAAGTTTACATTTTAAACAACCAGTAGTAGCTCAAATAACTTGTTTCCTTTTAAGGGGAGAGCATAATTAAACTATGCGCAACAATACAGCTTTAAAAAATACACCAGAATAAAACATGAAAACTATAGAAAATATTTCATATCTTATTTCTCAACCAAGATCAACACTTTGACAGGGAACAGACCCCTGTGATAAAGAGGCACATCTCTGTGTTATTGTCCTTAATAACGTCTTAATTCTACTTAGTCTTATCCTTAGTAGTTCCTACTCAATATGGGGGAATTTGGGTAACAGGACAGTAATTTTACTTGAGCTTTGCAAAGAAATAATTACGGTTGACTACTTTAAACACATGCTAATTACGTTCACAGTGTAGCTGCATCTGATTGATGCACTACTTTTTCCTGTACTTGGTCTGTGGAATAGAGATATTCAGTCTTTGTGGCTGTCAGTCTGGCACTTCTCATGAGTACTAAATTCATTTAAATAAATAGATAAATAAATAGATAAATAAATAGATAAATAAATAGATAAATAAATAGATAAATAAATAAATGTGCTTCAACTTGTCATTTGGGTAAGATCTGTTTTTGCTGCAATTTTTGCTGTAGTATGTACAAATCCATCACAAAAGTCTCCCTGATGCAATTTCTGTATAAAACGGTTAACCATGTAGCTTCTTCCAAAGCAGCCTTAGATGCCGTTTCAGTGATACTAAACCTATATCTAAAAATGATCTTAACTGCAATGTTTTACTTTCAGGAAATGTTTATAAAGCTCACATTCCAGAACTAGGCATATATACAGTGTATTTAACCAACTTCCATGACAAAATAATTTTCAAACATGTAATATCAGCTGGAGATATTAAAAGTTAGTAAAAGATATTTAACCCTTGAAAACCAATCCCAACCCTATTTTTCTCTTAGTTTATACTCATATGTGACTTTTGCCATTTTTTTATTCTACAAACTTTTTATCAAAAAAGTTCAGGAAAAAAACATATCTGTATCTGGTATGTTAATTTGATCTATACTTTTAAAATAAACATTTATTTTCATAAAGACATAATCAGTACAGTCACTGTTTGCAGCAAATAAATACTGCTTGGATTTGCATTATGGTGATATATAAGGGTAATACATATCTAAACTTTGGTTTTATACCTATATTTTTATGTAATGCCATTGACTATGTTTGTTTTTCAAAGAAAGATAATACTAAATATGCCATCAATTTATTTTCATTGTGCAACCTGATTTAGAGAAGGGAATATAAAACTGGAAGATTTATTCTGAAAGAATGGTGAATTTCAGAATATATGTTAGCATCCAAACAACAGCAAGAGCAAGTTGGAGCAGAAATACTACACTTTCCAGGGACACACTTTCAAATAAACCTAATGTTATCCCTTCATCTAATACCAGTGCTATCAAAGAAGTGGAGGTGATGGAGATACAGAGAGCTAGCAGAGACTTCTGACTATGCTGGCTTAGAAGAGGTTTCTTTGCCTTCAGCATGTGGGTGGGTCTGAGGTACAGAAGAATGCTGGAGAAAAGACATTAAGAGATTCATTATAGCTTTTCCTATATCCTAGAAGACCTCACAGGCACCAACAGTTGAGGCTACTGCCAATACAGTAAGGAAATAAACACATGCAGGTTACCAAACCCTGTTAGGTTTTCTATAAAGAGCAGTTTCAGAAATTGCAGAACCAAGAGACTCATTACTGAGCAGCTGCATCCTGCATGGACTCCTCAGCATGGCTTCTATCATGTCTATGAGTAACGTCCAAACCACAGCTTTTTTCTTTGGCGTGGTCATTAATGGCTTATTCCTGTAAAATCAATTTGAAAATGACAGGAGGTGGGGAAGTTATTTTTGGCTGAGGAAGGGAGAAGTGACATGTAGGCAGGCAGCCATCAACAGCCAGCGGCAGCCCAACGTTCAAGAAAATACAAACGACAAACTCAGTGGAGCTGATAGTTTAAAGAGATCTTCTCATTTGTGCGATTTCTAAAACAAAACAACACAACACCCTAAAACAAAAGTAAAACAACAAAACAAACAGCTCCCTCCCCCTTCCAAGAAAAACAACCTAAAAGTTTCCAGATAAAGCTAACTGTGGTGATAGTTCATAAAATTTCAGCTATGTTTCTTCATCATAGTATCTGCCAGAGACCCGATGGGTGTTGTATGATTTTTTTTTCCCCTAGAATTCTTAATGTCATTGATACAATTATGAAAGGGTTTTATAAAGAATATGACAGAAGAAAAAAAAAACCAGAAGAATGGGAGAGACTGTGCATATGCAAGACAGCATGTGTGAGAGAGAGAAGATAAGAAAAGAAAGACAGTATCCTCTGGATGGCAAAGAAAACCTACAAATACATTTTATAAAATAGTGCTTTTTGATCTCTGGAGTTCATTTACACAACAGTCGACCTAGTGTGAACACTGCCTTTTCCCCCATCTTCTCTATATTCTTCTCAGATTTTCTTGCCTTCCTGTCAAAAATGTCATTTTTTACTTCAGGTAGGTACACTGATTTTTAGTACAACGCCAGTAAAGGACAATACAATTAATAGCACCTTAGTATTCGTTAAATCATTTCCGAAGTTGTGCAACACTCTTACTCTGTTACTCATATTGCTTTATGCTTATTAACCACTTCACTTTAGAGCAAGAACTTATCCAGTAATGCCTGTTTGCATTATGGAACCCCTGTTTCATTTGGCATAAAAATTTGGTGTTTCCTACGAACTTAAGATAACCTGCTTAGGAATCCATGATCAGAAATTCAGTTTAAACCAAACAAACAAATGAACGAACCCCTGCTGACAGAAAATAATGTATAAGGAAGAGCTCTTTTGGCAGTCCTAATTCTCCTTTGGATATGAAAAATATATCACACTGATTTGTAAGAATCCTATTTTGAACTGTGGCCTGATCCCATTCAATTTATATATTGTTGTGAGAAAAAAAAACCCCCATGCTTAATATGTTGTTTAAAAATTAAGAGTCAGGACCTGTTAGAACACAGTTAAAATATCTTCAGTCTGTTTTCCCCTCTGATATGGGTAGATGAATTTAAGAATCAAAAGTTTGTTAAACAAAGAAGTGTAAAATACAATTATACTGTAACACAAATACATTACACTCTAGAGATAAGAAAATATCAACAACAGTATTAAATCTGCCCTGAAGTGAAGAGGTATGAAGCAATTCATTAAAACAGAAAAAGAAAACTAGCTCATTCTGCAACTAACAACTGCTCATCACTTCTTCTTCCAGAAAAATCTAATAGTGTACAGTTTTATCCTGACTTACTTCATATGAAGATGCAGAACACGTGTGATTTGCCTTCAGATGCTTTCACACCATCTGGGGAATGGGAACCAGCACTGGAAGATTCAGTGGCATTTTCTCTCCCTTTCCTCATAATTCTTGACTGATGAATTACTGCACATCATCAGCCAAAGGAGATGTACTAGAGAAGTACTCAACAATGAAAACTGAAAAAGAACCTAACAACAGACTGTGGAAAGATTTAGTTTTGAAAGCAACAGTATGTAAATGTTAATGTTGTCTTATCTGAATATCCTTGACGCACATTACTGAGATATGTGGTAGCTAGGGCTTTCCATTCACTTCCAAAAACAGATAAATGCTTCAGTTCCTGATGCAGAATCCATTTTTTAAATTTTTATTTTTTAAATCCGTAGCAACTATTTTTTTTCCATTTAATGAGCCTTTTTTAAAAAAAAATTGAACAAAATTGCTGCTAAAATTTAAGAAGTACTGTCCACTGGGAGTTCTATGGCAGAATAAGGCACAAATGAAACACAATAGAATAAAATTTTAAAAAGTGTAAAATTACAAATAGAATATGAGCTAATAAAATCTAAATATTTCAAATGCATGGGATATACTTAGGGAGCCAAAACATAACACTAAAGACAACTAACTTGGCCAAAATATCACCAACTTAGAATTTGAGTAGAAGGAGAGGTCCTGAAGCAGGAACACGTTCAAGGTTTGATGTAGAGATCAAATAATTCAAATTCTCTTAGTCACAATTTCTTCATAATCATACTTAAAGTAAAGGTGGGGACTAACATTAGCCCTCCACTTGGTTTTGACTTGTGTGCAGATGTTACTGCTTGTAGCATAAACCCCACTAATATCAATAACCGTAGACTAGCAATCTAGGTTGGTTCTCACTTCAAAAACATAATTCAGCCTATGCCTCTGAATACAATTCCCATCCACACACAGCAAACCCCATCAGTGAATCCAGAAAGGAGAGAATGGCTAAATCCTCCATCAGAGTAATTTATCATTTGCTGATGCAATCACTGTGCAATGTGCTACTGCAATTCAAATGCCACTGGTCTTCCAATACTTTTCTCCCATTTTCCTTGGATGAACTAAAGGGGTTAATATCTTACACTGCAAAAGAAGCAGATATGCAGCAATCATTTTGAGGGTGCGCCTCTGAGAAATGTCAAGAGTTTGTGACAAACCACGTACAAACATCCTCTTGGTTACAGGTGTATTTGGGCACTTCAGCTTAGTTCTGCTGTTACAAGAATAAGAAACGTGGAAGGTAGCACAGGGACTGCAAGCAGAACAGCTAAGCACAGAGGGAGCTTATTTCTCGCTTAAGTAAGACTAATTTCAGACCATAACATGAATGTAGTTACCATCACAGGTCACTTTTGTTGACTGGGCCTTCAAATTATCTTTGTTCCTGTCAAATACTGCCAAGTCCCAGACAATATATTCCATTAAAATATTCCACTGTTTATCCGAGATGAACAATCAAGCTGTAGTGACTATTCAATATCTAACTGAACTACAGCTTGGTGGGGGACCATGAACCACCTCAGAATTATTTTCCTGTGGGAGTTCAATACTTCACAATTGCTGAAACGGTTAAATGCAACCTATCCAGACTATATAGTGGATCCACATCATGAAACATATAGTAGTTAGTTGTCTTTGTTCGCTTCATAAGCTTCCACAGGCTACCCAACACAGGGCATGGCTCCTTACTAAAGGTTACCGAATTGTGTGTTTTGGTGACAACCAAATTAGCACTTTCTACACTAGAATTCTTAATTGTTGCTGTGCCCACACATCATAAAATAATTAAATCTTTACAATACTTTGTTCTCAGCAAGATCATTGCCTTCATGGTGTTGTTCCTGACCCCACTAATGTACGATTAAAATAGTGTTATTATTACCCTCTTTCATGCTCCCCTGGGACCACAGTTTGATAGGAATGATTGGATTCGATGATCCAGTGGGTCTCTTCCAACCTGGTGATTCTATGATTCTATGAAACATTTAGAGATCCCTAAATGAATTTGGAATTTCTCACTTGAATTACTTACACTTCTAGTAAACTGCTTCTGGTCTGCCAGTGTTCCAGCCTCTACTTTTGCAGAGAACAGCATAATTATATATAAAAAAACCCAAACCTCCACTACTGCAGAACAATCCTTCCAATGCTATACCTAAAATAATTTCTATATAATTTAAATCTGTATGTTCATTGCCAAATTAGACACAGCAAGTAATTAGAACAACTAAGCTAACACTAAATATATGCATTTGGGTTCAGCCATGGATATGCACATACCTACAGCTGCACAAGCATGTTGCCTGTGGCAGAATTACAGGGCACACATGTGAATCAAGCAACAAGGAGTGTCTATGGAACAATACCTTCAGCTAGCTCCTATTAAACAGACCACAACAAGGCACTTAGAAATTCACCATTGAAAATGTAAAACCAGAACAAGGAACCAGTTTCTGGTTAAAACATAATTGAATAATAGATTTTCACAGATTTTTTAAATCATTCCAGTTCTTATTCTTGTACAACAGTTATAAAAGCATAGATTCTTCCTAACAGCCTGCAAGATGTCTACAGATTTATGTAACAGGAATAACTAAAAAAGAAAGCAGGAAGGATTCCACAAGCTGAGTACATAGCAGGCAGCCAATAAAACACCTATTTGTCGTATAGTTTGGGTTGTTTATATGAACAATAAACATCTAACTTACAAGTATTATACTTGCTAGCTTGATTTTTTTTAACAGATGCACTTTTAAACTTTTATAGATAACATTAATTTTATCTGCCTGCAAAAAGATTTGACTGTTGAAGTAAAAGATGAGAACTTTCCTTACACAGACCCAGATGAATCCCTCTCTCTGTTTTCTTATCCTTATGAAGGTTTTTCTTGTCTGCTTTAATACGTGTCAGTGGTCTTTAAAATAGCTTTTCTAATCATTATCCGAATTGACAGGAAATGCACCAAGTGAATCAAGAATAAAACAAGTTAAATTAAACATACATATATGCAAAGCTACAGACAATAATCTGTCCAATACTTAAAGGGCATGTAGAAAATAGTCATCCCTCTATTCCTTGTTTGCAATAAAACCAGAGTCCAATTTATGCAGAATAGATCAAGCAGTTTCTTTCTTTGTATTTAAACATTTCTAAGAAGAGTTTGAAAACCTTGAGCTGGCCAGGACGCCAACCAGAACGAGAAGAGCGAAAGGGACAAGGGAGGGACCCTGAAATTCCAAATAATTTCAGAAGAGTATATGGCACGTAGGTGACAGAGCAGAGGTGTGGGTGTCTGTCATAATAAAAGTGGCTTGGCTGAGCGCAGCGGAGCGGCGATGAACCTGAGAGATCGCACACAGACCTATTGGCAGAACATGGCAAGGGAGAATGTCAGATTTCATCCTCGGCAGACATCTACAGCAACTGATGCCTTGTAGTCAAAGGCTGTTAAATTACCTGTGAAGGGTTACTGGCAGCCCTGAATGTTTTTCTCGTTGTTTATTTAGTTCCAAAAGCTCTTGGTCTTTGTGCTGATTGCCCTAACTGACAGCACAGGAAATCTGGACTTTGTAAACAGGGCGCTACTGTATTGAATTACAGGTAACAAGTGTGTAATCAACCTGCTGGGGCTGGACCTTTGCAAGAAATCTTCAGTCTACAGACAGAAAGAATAAGTTTCGATACAGGGGAATCAATTACGTGAGCAGATGAGTATAAAAAAGAGATCAATTTAAATCCTTTGTGCTTGTTTCCTATAGCATATTTGGAAAAATAAAAGATCCTGACATGGTGGAAAGGTAATTAAGTTCTTTATTCATTGTTGCAATAATATCATAGAAATTAAAGGCAAATATGATTTGAAGTGGCCTCATTATAACCCATAAAACCATATTAGTTAAACAGTCCTTAGCTGCAATAGGCTTTATAAAAATATAAGGGAAAAGCTTGCAGGTTTTTGTTCTTAAAGAAAAGTTTCTGTAGTCAAATTACATAAACTGGAACAAAGACCAGCCCAAAATGAAGCAGTCGTTTTCAATCTTCTTAAAGGTAGAGAGAACCTCTATAAAACAAGGGTCTAGTGAAATCTAATATTGTGATATTTCTGCATACTAACATAACATAATAAGCTTGAACAACCACCCCCTCCCAAACACAGATTTATATGAGATATTTAAACTGTAATTGTTAATTAAAAAGCATAAATAAAAATCCAGTGGCAATCAGTCAACAAAATAACCCTATGCCAGACAACACTGAGTCACTGAATAGTACAAAAGGAAATATAATATTTTTTTCCTTTTTTTCTTATGTTCTTTTTTTTTTTTTTTACAATCATCAACACAGGTTTGTTTCGCTTGTGTCTGTGGCCATCATAGGCCATAATATTCACTAAGTAAAGAAAAGCTTAACAGCAAAGATTTCAAAATGTAGCAAGATCAGATGGTATTTCCAATCTGAACATCATTTATTAAAACAGATACCATATGCTATCATCTTGCAGTTTGACTTTTCAAGAAAAACAATGTTTCATTAGTATACTCACTGATAATGGTAATTTTAGACTTCTTACACTATTGGAATTTATGCCTGTTAAAGCAATTGGACTTATACTGCTAAATGTTATTTCCTCTACAGAAGCAGTTCGCTACCTGGATATCCAAGATATCTTTTATGTGCTTGAAAAATATGTTATAAAATTGACTTTTATTCTGTTTGCTCATCTATTGATATTTAAGTACTAATATGTCCTTAATAATTGAAATTCCTGACCTGCATGTGAGGGGAAGGTTATTTTTTTTCAAATATAAACTAATAGATCAAATGCAAACTCGTCTAGTTATGAAAACTTTCAACTGAACCCATGACATCGAAGAGGACATGGTGAGAATTGACCAGGAATGATGGAAGCAGTAGAGCATTTCTTATCAGAATTCTCCAACAAATTAAAGACCTAGGCTCCAACAGCAATTTCAGACAGTTTTAACAAACTTCCTTCAAGACTACTAAAAAATGCTACTTGCCTGACATACCCACCCTTCCTTCCTTCCTTCCTTCCTTCCTTCCTTCCTTCCTTCCTTCCTTCCTTCCTTCCTTCCTTCCTTCCTTCCTTCCTTCCTTTCCTTCCTTCCTTCCTTCCTTCCTTCCTTCCTTCCTTCCCTCCTTCCTTCCCTCCTTCCTTCCTTCCCTCCTTCCTTCCCTCCTTCCTTCCATTACAGTAAACACCTGTATTTTTTACGTATGCTAAGATTTTCAGAACAACAAAATCCTTTCCTAAGCCATATGAAACAGCTGGTGAAGAAGTTTTTACACCTGACTCACAACAGAAATAGCTTGTGACGGTGAGAATCACTGGTCCAGTGTTGCACTGTGTAAAACCAGATACATTTCTGCCTGTTCCAAATGTACCACCTTTTGCTGGTATTGGAGATCTGGCTGTTCTCGTCTCATGAAAAGCAGTTGACATGAATGTGATTTCACATTTTTCTACAGATATTCTTTTAAATACTCTCTTTGAGACATTCACTTCCCATTTGCTTTTCAGCACACTTTACGTACGTATGATGACTAAAAGCTCATTAGCAGTGAAACTAAAGTTCCTATCATGTAAACATTAGCTCATGTATTGAAGGTCTCATAGAATCATAGAATCACAGAATAACCAGGCTGGAAGAGACCCACTGGATCATCGAGTCCAACCATTCCTACTAATTGATAGTCTCAATTGACTATCCTAAAATAATGTTAATAATTTAGTTGCAAACTTAAAATTAAGTACATGAAAACACTAATATTCATGGCAAAGAACTGAACATCTAACTTAGCTCTACATGGCACATAAAAATGGAGAATGTATGGATTCCCTTTTATCGCATTTTGGCTTTAGTCTGTAACACTGCCAGGCATTCTGTGATAGGAAAACCATGAAATGTAACCCAGGGAGTCACCGTAGCTGGCCTTTGCACTGTAGATGGAGAAACAGGTAAAAACTCTAGGTTCTCTTAAATGTTTTTAATCACTTGAAGCTTGCTGTATTCCTCCTTCTCCTTCTCCTTCTCCTTCTCTCTCTTTCTCCTTCTCTTTCTCTTTCTTTCTTTGATTTTCCTCTCTTTTTAGAAAGCAAATTTAAAAGATGACTTCTCCAGAATTATTTGCTATTTTGAGGAACTTTTAAGCTAGATATGAACATGCAATTCCCCCTTTTCAGAGTACTAACTGTCTATCTAAAACACAAATACAAACGTCAATGGATACACGGATCTAGCCTTTCTTTTCAAGGACAAACACTGTCTGTCATATTAACTGGAACTGCACATCTTCCAGAATAAAATCTTTATGTGATCACTTCCTGCACTGAGCACCTCTCCTAGACACAGGATGATGGCATTTAAATTCAAACCCACAAAACAGAGCTCATTGAACTAGTACAACAATGAAGCAGTAGAGACAAGGCTGTACTCTTAGTCACGTTGATAATATATAGCTATAATTCTGTTTCAATTAAAAGCATATTTCAGCAGAAGCCCAGAATATGATAGCTGCTCTATGGGTTTTAATAACACAGACCCAGAATTCTGCCTTTGCTAAATGTATATTGGTAAAAAGGTGTCAGAATTCTACTTTACATAAATAAAGACTGATCATATTAAGACAAAATCCTGCATAACCTGAACGTGTATTAACAGCAGCAACCCAGAAACTGATCACAATCTTTCCACTCTACATGAAAATCAGTAAGCTCATTTCAACTGGCTTCAATGTTTTAAAAGCAGAAGTGTTTTATTCTCTCCAGGAAAAAAAAAAATCAAAAAAAAAATCAATATACAATACAAAACTCTAATGAAAATTCTCAATTGGTTCTAAATATTAGCATAGGAGGAACATGCTATTACATGACTTTTGCAAGTTAATTTACCCTGTACTTAAAAAGTTAATACAGGAAATGCAAAATTTTTATTGAATTAGAAAAAAAATGCCGAAAGGCTAAAATATTTATCTTTGCTTTTTATGTCACGCAATTTTGTTTTAATATAGAAGTAAAAGGTCAATGAACTATTGAACTATGAATTTAACACAGATTTTCCTAGGAATCTCTTACTGAAAATACGTGTGCATGTTTCTGCAAATTTCAGTGTCTGGAGACTATGTAGATTAGTATTTAGTGTTATTAAAAAACTTGTGGTCCAGATTATGGGATATCACTGGAATGGACCTAAATGGGTAGCAAATGTAACCTATGACAGTGCGAGTATTCTGAAGAACGCATCAGTTTTCATTTATGCCAATTCCAGCATTTCTAGAAAGTTACTGGAAATACTGCTCCTCAGTATTAAAATTACCCATGTAATATGTTTACTGCCTAACACTCAAGTAACTAATTGTGATAAGCTAATGCACTAATTGTGATAAGCTAAGACACATACAATATCACATCAAAAGAACACCTTCCTTGCATATAAAAAAACCTTAAGGAACAGGCAACTACATTTAACTGGAAGATGAATGTTAGAAGGTAAATGAACTTAATCTCTTTGTAGATACATTATAAAAGTATCTAACCCTACTGCAGGGGTATTGGCTTATTCTTGGCATCACAATAAACATGAAAGGTATACAACAGAAGAAGCAATGTGTATGTGGGCAGCTCTCACTGGAAATCTTTAACATACAGTATTCTGCTCTGACTATTTTTCAAGGCCAGAGAGAACAACACCCTTTGCCGCTTGCTTTTGGCACCTAATGTCCCTGTTCAAAATCTGCAGATACTCCACAAAGTATTAAATCAAGAATATAATATCCTGGAAGTACTTTTCCTACCCTGAAAAATACCAAAGGCATGGACCTAGGTTTTCTTGATTGCCTGGGCTGAGAGGTTCCTCATAAATATTAGTGGATTAACTGAACATGTTGCCGATAATGTTCAATTTTGCAGCATCAAATGGTAAACATACTCCTTAAACAACGAATGCACACTAGAAGGTAGTTCATGTACCTTTCTGAATAGGTATAAGCTTGGGTTGCATGGATACAACCAAGCAGATGCTTTTTGATGAATAGACAATATAGATAAATATGATTGCTTGGAAAATAAAGGGTTACTATTGAACAAATACAGGTATTAGCGCTTATCTCTGAAGGGAAAATTGCATTACTTAGCCTATTAATGAAAAACATAAATAAGCCACTGCAAGAAGAGAAATCAACAAATACAAGCTTTTTTATTTAAAATAAAAATATGTCTGAGCAAAGGCTTCTGCAAATAGCCTGTAACTTAGGTTTTTACTACTACTGCAAGAGTAAGTCTCGGCTCATAAGACTCTATTAAGAATTTAGCTTCACCAATGACAAAGAAAAAAATTGATCAAAACTATGCCAATGTACAACTACCAGAGCACTTTTATAGCCTCAGTGGTGATAAAATCATCATGACAGTGACCTGACCAGTATGGTCTTAAAAAATTCCAGTTGATTTGGTTCATAGAGGAAAGAACCTGCCTGTAAAAAAATAACCTTGACACCATTTTAACTAAATACATATCATGGAATATTTTTCCATGATAAAACTGCTGAAAAAACATATCTCCAACAAAACCAGCGAAACTAGTAGTATAGACCCAGCATGAAAGCTGCAAATGATTTTCAGACTGAATTCATAATACTCATTAAAAAAAGAAGAGTAAATAAGCTGAAGCTTTGTTCATCTCACAAAAAAAAAGAAATAGAACGCCATTTATAGGAATTTCTTAAAATAGATAGAAAGATGATCCTTATAAAAAGATGAGAGGATAGTTAAGACTCCTCATATTAATATATTGTGATTTTTTTTTTCCTCAGAACACCTTGACTTAAGTGGAAATGAGGTATGGGCAAGAAGTAAAGCTATGGTCATAGATTCCTGGAACCGATCTTTCTCAAGCAGCTTTAACTCAGTTAGAATTGATTTTGAGGCTTCATCAAAATAGTCAGTCTCCATTCCCTCAGACACAGCTAACGCATCCAGGCTTTGGGTTTGGTCATGTATTCTGTATTTTCCTGTGTTTTCCAAACCAATTGGAATTGGTTCAGGTAAAGAAGCGTGAAGCCGGGAGAAATATTTTGTACTTTCTATTTTCAAGGAGAAGCGAAAATGGAAGGTCTGTAACACAGCCACCCACAGGGTGGGATTCTCAACAACACAGGCAAGTGCACTCACAGGAATCTAAGAATCTAAAAAGCCGTCTTCTAAATACGTCTGTCAAAAGCTGCTCCAATATTTGCAAGGAAGACATTCCGAACACTTCTACTTGTTCTGTTCAGGGGATGAAGAGGATGATTGGAGTGGGGTTAAAAATCACTCCAAACTTAACATAGCTAAAAATATAATTCTACTGCAAGTAGAACTTAAACATTCAAAAGGGAAAGCTAAACACTGCATAAAGCCCACTATGGGGTTTTTTTTCCATTTTTGTTCAATTTAATAGGGGATGTTGTGGTAGGGAAAAGCATACAACCCTAATGACTTGATCAGGAAAGAATATTAATAGAGTAACTCAGATGATGCATGAACACTCTTTCACTTTAAGTCGTCATGCAAAACTGCTGCTATAGTATAAATTCTTATCCTGGCTTATCACACAGTAACTTTCTTACGTGAACAAATTCAGTACTAATATAATAAAATTTACTTGGTCATTTTATTAGCAACAAAAAATACAACTCAAGCAACATTCCAGCACTTAAAGGGGCCTATAAGAAAGATGGGGACAGACTTTTTAGCAAGGCCTGTAGTGACAGGACTAGGAGTAATAGCTTCAAACTAAGACAATGCAGATTTTGACTGGATACAAGGACTCCAAGGTGCTCCAAGCACCCTGATCTAGTTGAAGATGTCCCTGCTCCTGCAGGGGGTTGGACTTCATGACCTGTAAAGGTCCATTCCAACCCAAAGCATTCTATGAGTCTATCATTAAGAAGTGCTAATGCAACAATTAAGATACTTATTTAAAAGGACACTGAAGACAAATTGAACTGCAATATTATATAACTGCAGTACTGATTTCAAATAAACTTAGGAAAACAAAGTGTGAAGTTCAATGCCTGGCTGCAGGTACTACCACTATGCTTAAACTTAAAAACCTCAGATAGCTATGAAATACAATAGCTCCATATATAGATTTATTGAGTTCAATACAATAAGGTATACTTTAAGAAAATGTTGTAACTCAAACTAACACATGATGAATACCAGGAAAAGAAGTCATGATATGCAACAACTCATTAATCAACAAGGCATGAAAATATCCACAAGGCTCTAAAGGAAGTTTATGGACCATGTTGCACTTACGTCCCACTGAAGGACATAAGCAAATTTAATACTGATTAGCAATAAAACTGATCTTTCAAAGAGTCTTTGAAAATTTGGATAATAATAATCATAAATAGCTCACCTAAATTCAGTGATAAAACTATAGGACAATGCATGCAGTAAGAAATAATATCTCAAAATAAAACCCAAATTGCATTGTTCCACTTAAAGCTATTATATTGTTGAAGAGAGTTCACAGCTGAGTTACTGGCTTCTAATGTCTTCCAAAGAGTTCTCCAAATACATTAACTATTGCATCCCTATGGAGTCCTGTCTGATGAGGAGAAATGCTCTCCTGGAACAGCTGATGGGTGCAAGCACAGCTCCCACATATTGGAGCAGTCTGCTCCACCATTTCGGAACAAGACAAATGCAGTGTCATGAAAAGGTATTTATAATTGCTATCTAACCCCAGTTAGAAAATTTCTCAATCACTTCCCAGAGCTGCAAAAAAAGTGTATATCCAGAAATACAGTGGGATTTAAAGCAAAAGAAAGACCTATCGTCATAGTATGTCAAATGTAAGAAAAAATCAGAAGAAAGAACATGAATCTCTACTTAGTCTTTATTGAAATGATAAATGCAATAGAAGCAGTCTCAGCAGGCTTGGATTATGGAAAACACTATCTGAGACTGGCTGCCTGGGAAGTACATTAAAGCTGTTGGTAAAATCTGTAATCATATAGTTGACTGTAAGTTTGGCATTAGTGTTTTTTTATGACCAACTCAACATTGCTGCTTAGATCAAACAATGTTTTGTTTGCATGCCAAACCTACAATGTCTGTCTCTGCTGCAGTGTCAGTAACAGAATATATGTGAAATAGCCACACAGCAGTTTTCTGTATCTCCCATACCTTCAACTTAATCAGACACAGTGTGACTCACAAATGTCTGAGATCATTTCTTACTTTCTGCTTATGTGAGCTCAGGAAGACCTGTTTAATTTATCACCAAATAAAGGCACAAATTGCTGGTGCTGGTGATTCTGGTATCAGCCTGCAATCACAAGAATGAGAAAATTTTTGGTTCAAATGACATTATCTACTTTCCAGCGTTGCTGGTTTTGACCACATAATATTTGATTACTTCATAAAACTCTCTTAACATCATCACTGCTGTTTGTGTTTTCACTTGGCTTCATCTGGCTCTTATAAATGTGGACATAGCGCTTCCTTCCGTGGCTAAATCCTGACAAGTTATCCATGTTTGGATTTAGATTCACTACGTATATAAAAGTGAAATATAAAATTCAATGTCAGCCCGTATTTAAAAATAATTTTTGCCATACCATACAAATGAAAACATAGCGTCACTGTAGAGGACACACTGTTTGGGTGAATGGCAATACAATATCTATGTGCATCCTGTGCAGTCAGAGAAGACTTGGCAGGGATTCATGATGCAGACAAAGGAATTATTTCAAGGACATGTAGCAAAATAACCTGAAGTTATGAGACAATAAGACAGGACTAAGCAAGACCAGTCTGGAATAGACCTCCTCAAGCTGGAATAGGCAAAAATTAAATGCATTTAGAGTTATAATAGTTCACTTCTTTTTTTTTTTTACCTCTGGACCAGGTATTTAGTAATTTAGGATAAGAATTTGCCACTGTTAGATGAAATTTTACAAGTGTTCACAACTAGAGAAGTATAGTCAGTGTAAGAAGGATTGTACCGTCTGGCCTGAAACTTGAGTTATCTTTTTTATTTCTTTTTTTAGTACTAGATTTTCACTGAAGAAGTGGTTTATTTAGCACTACTGAATATCTAGCTATGCTCGGGTTTGGAATATAAGACAGGACAAAGAAGAAGGACTATGGACGGTGTGACAAGAGATTTAAAACCAATTCCAATGGATTCACTGTGTCAAATGGCATAACAAAAAAGTAGTATTTTCTAACTGATATAAGGTTTACTTCAGATGTTCACTATCATCATAGAAAGGAGAAAAATCACATGTAAAGGTCAGATTCTGTCACTATTATTCACATTAGGCACTACCTTAACATGCCTCATGAAAAACTGAAGTCAAAATAATCTGACACATTATGGCAAAATGCCCTTTATCTAGCTCATACATCTATGAACAGACACTCAAATAATCACATTCACGCATTTAACTTTATTTTTTAAGGCAATGTAGCGACCAGAATTCTTCTATTCTTTTCCAGCAGTTTTTAACTGATCATACTTTATTGATACCAGAGGAATTATTCCTGACGTGTAATGGTGAAAGACTATGGATTTATCCATGGATTTATATCTAATGTTTAGGAAAATACTTTTTTACCACTCAGAGTACCTATCTGAGAAATGCTTTAATTGAAGAGATCATAATTCTAGACCTAATAAAGTAAGCTTTCTCAGATGAACCAGAATGATGGTTATAAATGTTTAAATTATAACTTGGACACTCCTCCTACATTCTTCCAATCTGAGATGTTCACCATAAAAGCAGTAAATATTGTCTGGTTGTTATTTTAGTCACTCTTAAAGTATTGATTTTATACTAAACATACGGAAATTAAAACCTTAAGGTGAAACCAATGTTTTTTCTCAAGTTTACAGCCAAGTCAGTAGAAGGTTTGTTTAAAATATCGTCCACAGTATATATTGACATTATAATATATCTGCTAATGATGAAGCACAAAGGAAAATATAGGTGCACTTTACTATATATGCACATAAAAGAATATTATACATGACTGTTTTAAAATGATATGTTTTAACTGCTGAGATATTAAACATTTAATAATTTGGCAATTTCTTTCAAAGACAACCATTAAAATTAAGGGAGAAGAGGGCAAATGTCAGCTCCTCTAAATTCATGACCGGTCCAGCAGAGAAAGTATGTATAGACAATGAGGACTAATCCAGTTCTCCATTTTCCTGGAGAAGCTGAAGGCCAAACATCTTCCAGGGAAAGACAGCTGAGTTCAGAGCTATTCAAGCTGAGCCTACATGCAGCCGATGTTTCTTGCTGATAAAAATTTGCTGGAATACTCTGTGTCCTTCCTCCCACTCAATCCCTGACATCAAATGGCTCAGTTCTAGGAGGCACGCAGATTTTACATTTGCCTTATCTACTTCTGAACAATTTCAGACAAGAAGGGAGACTCCACACAAGTTCTCTTGTTTGTGCGGTCTAAGGTTCTACTGTACAAATGTTGAAGTGGCTGAAGTTATGCAAAGCTTCACTCTGCTTAAGGTGAAGGGCAAGGTTTCATGTTAGTCTACACAGCACAAGGAAACAGAGGTGGCCACTGTGAACGACACCTGTACATCTTTACATCATTTGTAAATTCAGAGCTATTAATATGAGCTGTATTAGGCAGCACATGTATATTATTCAAATGAAGGCCATAATATTTGCCATTCCTGAAAAAAATACTGCTTAATGTTAATATGCTTCACTAGTAAATCTAGGTATGAAATGTCATAGTTAGGAAAAATAGAATTTCAGATTTGGCTCTGCTGCTGACCAGCTCTGCTACTGCAATTACAGAACAACCTTTCTTATCAAATACTATTATTAGCAGCAAGTTGTGCCAGTAGTAAGAGAAACACAATTTCTTCTCTCTGAAATACCAGAGCACGTTCCTGTGTTTCCCCACTTTACTCCAAAGGCATGTAGCTGCCACTTTTTTTGAAATGGAGCCCTATCCATCATTTCCATTTCCTTTTGCTGCATTAATAAAAGCAGTGCACATCACTATTAATTTTTGTCTTCTTCACAGTAGAACTGGTGCATTTTAAATTTTGAAGATGATGTCCTATATTAGACTAATCCTTTAGGAGGATGGGACTTAGCTTGCTGGGCCTTCCACACTCCCCCTACCTGAGCTTGAAAAAGGCCTTATACATATATGTGTCTGAACTGAAGGTCCAATACAATTTCATTGGGAAGATGAACATTTAATTGGTATTCAAGCACGCAACATGCTGACAGAATTGGACTTCAATTTCTTTGTACCTCATTTCTTCTCTGTCTTGTTATGGACTGAGGTCTGAAATGATCTGGATAGTTTCTAAGTTGTATAACATCACTTCTCTACTCCTGAAATACACTAAAAAAATTTAAAAGGTGAGATTAGTAAATTAAAAATACTCATGACAATTTCATAGGTTCCACTGTCAAAATCTACTACTTTTGTCCATTAGAAATCCAACTATTTATCTTGAGACCCTTACTATCAGAATGATATTACTCCCCAATTCCAAACTAGTTTGTCACTGACCAGGATTTTGTTAACAAAGGTGGGCAGGCACACACACACACACACACACACAAGAAGTAAAGTATTTTTCAAAGGCAAGAAGTTAATTTTCATTTTGCTCTTAAGACAGAGAGCTGCTCTCTCAGTTTGGTATGAAAGATACAAAGCATTTTCCTCAAAATTATAGCTATTAATTTCTTCCTTTTTGGTTTATCTGTTTATGAATTGCATTAATTATTAAACTGCATTCTTTGAAAAACACAACCAGCTCTTTAGCATCTGCACCAATCATCTCTCTGTCCCAAATGTTACTGAAAAAAGAATAAAACATACTCTTATCAGTAACATTACTTGCACTGTAGGAACATAAATGACAGTTCGAAACCTCAGACACTGATTGCATTTGCTCACCAGCAGCAAAAATAAAAACCGATTGCATGGGTCAAAATTCCCCAACTGTCAGCAATATTTAAATATTTCATGTTTGCATATTAGCCTGACTAGTCAATAATTTAAAAGTTACCCATATCACTGCTGCCTTGACTGCACTGCACTGTTCAAATGAGTAAAGATGATGTCACAGGGGATCCAGAACATAACACTTGGCTCATCTACATCCCAGCTTAACAGTGATGAGGTCTCATTAACAATAAGTTAGATATAAATCGAAGGAAATATTCTTTCTGTACCACATAGTGAACTGAACTAAAATAAAAAAGCTGCTGCTGAAAATAACACAACGCATGAGTAAGATGTCCACATAATTTGATATTTAAAAATATATCACCTGACAGAACTTACCCTGGAAGTAAATGTCTACAGGAAGATTTAGAATTTTAAGCATTTAAGTCTTTCCAGATAAAACATCTGCAAAGAATGTTATATTTGAGCATAGTACATATCAGTTATGTAAATTACAGTTTAAACAATTATAGAATTTTGTATTTACTCCAAAATCAACTAATTTTTTAAAAGCTGTACTTATGAAAAATCTAGACTTACTACATAAGTAAGATACAATTTATTTACCCAAAATAATTGCCTAAACTTCTCTTGTACCAAAATCATGAAAATAATCGTAGAGGAGGAGGGGGTGTAGAGTGTTTTTAAAGAATAGGTTATTTGATCAGGGACCATAAATACTAATATCTGAAGCTTCAATCACATGTAAGAGCACAGGATGACTGCAGAGTGATATAGTGATTCAGAATATATACCTCTATACAGCAGTGGGACCCTTCCTCTCCTGCCTGCAATGCTCAGGCCCAAGAGCAATGAAAGGGAGATGGGGCGAAGTCCTGACAAAACACTCTAGAAAATAGTTGTTCCTCTTTCCTTTCTTAAGAAAAAGAAAAGGCTAGGAGGGATATTGCAGCTCTCATGAGAGCCTCTTGAGAAAAAAATGTGCAACAGAAATTATGCTCACTCACTACTCTTTAATTTATGGTTGCATCAAACCAACAAAATTTAACTTCTAAGATTACTTGCAGGTTAATTAATCAGCATTTTAAAATGTGTACACAGCACTGTAGATAAATCTTACCCTGAAGATTATATAGTTCCACATTCTAATAGAATATGAAATCTGAGATATAAAAAGGAACAATAAAATCACATATTTCACACTATAAGCCCAGTAAAAGCTAACTGCTCTGTAACACTCCAGTCAATACAGCAATGCAATCAAATTTATAACTTTAGCAAGTAGGATCAAGAAAGATTGAGCAAATTATTTAATGAAGTATTATAGAAAGAAACATTTGAGGAAGACAGTTGATAAACAGAAATGTAATTGACTAACTAAAGAAAACAATAATAAAGAACTGTTAAGATGTAAATATGAGAGCCTCTCAGCACTGCTGCCTCACAGTTCACTCTTGTTTTAACAGGACAAGAGGGAATGGCCTCAAGCTCTGCCAGGGCAGGTTCAGGCTGAACATTAGGAAAAAAATTTTCACAGAAAGGGTGATTGGGCACTGGCAGAGGCTGCCCAGGGAGGGGGTTGGGTCACCTTCCCTGGAGAGGTTTAAGGGACAGGTGGATGAGGTGCTGAGGAACATGTTTTAGTGGTTGATAGGAATGGTTGGACTTACTTTTCTTCCTTATCCTTTAGTTTTATATCAAATTTGTGCAGGCAAAGCACATAATAAATTAGTTTTATTTACTCAATGAATTATAATGATTTAAGCAATGCAGGCATCTCATGGTTACACAATCTAAAATAAATACATGGTTTCAGTTGTGTATTGTCAGGTAAAGTTTAGTTACATTACAAACTAAGTAATAATTCCACAAAATCATTGGTTAAAATCATAGAATCATAGAATCACCAGTTTGGAAAAGACACATCGAATCATCAAGTCCAACCATGAGCTAACAATGTAACATATCAACCACTAATCAGAATAATGACCAATTTTGGGGTGAAGGTGTTATAAAGTACAACAAATATATTACAGTCCTGATATTTAATTTCAAAAAATATGAAATAAACTCTTTGAAAAACCTGACTATATGTTGCCATCCAGACTTATATCCTGGAAGTCACTTATGGGCACCATACAACCACAATGTTGTTAGCACCTGGACGTACTGAAAGTTAAAAATGTGAATATAAAGGCGTAAAAGGGATGTCAAAATGCAGCCAGAGCATGCTGCTGCTGAAGGCGTGCCATTTCATAGTCATAATTTAAAGTGATCAGAAGGGGGGAAAAAATGAAGCACAATAAAAATGGAAAATGTTAGATTAATGACATAGTCATTAAAATAAAAAAGGTGGAGTTATATGAGGAATGGATCTTATTTGAGTTATTGAAATTAAACAAGTTATTTTAACAATCATTTTAAAAATCACATTTCACTAAGCTCAAAAAAGGAAGACAAAAAATTAGAAAATTTCATGGGGAATATTTCAAATTGTCAGTGGCTTTAAAAAAATGATTTAAGATTTTCTCTTGTATCTTCTCTTTCAATTTTAGAATTTTAGTTGCCATATATTATAATGGTATTTTAGCTATAAAAGTAGTTTTCCACTCACTGTTCTCTTGCCTTTCACTGAGACAAACAGTTTTTCTTTCCTCTAAATGAGCACAATAAAATGGGCAAGCTGTCTGGGGAAAAAGAACCCAGACAAACTGCTGGTATAAAGCTCAACAGAAAAATGTGGTACAGAAAAGAGGCGATCTAAAGCATGTTTACTGTATGCCATGCAATTTATTCTGCTGGTCAGGTTAGAATAAGAGTTCCTTCCTGCTGAATTATCATTAGATTTTGTTAAGAACCAGACTCATTGTTCCTCTTCTCCCTGATCCTGAATCTTAAAGAAAGTAGGGGAGAAAAATCTGCATGCAAAGCTGCAGCATAAAAATATCAGTTCTGTAATAAATATTGGTCAAACAGGGATTCTTAAGATCTGGGGCTGGATCCTGCTATTATTCCCTACAAATTTGCTTGTATGCATCTACACGTATTTTAGCAGACTAATTTTCAGCACTTCAGCTTGCATTCTTCCATTCATAGAATCATAAAATCACCAGGTTGGAAGAGACCCACTGGATCATCGAGTCCAACCATTCCTATCAAACACTAAACCATGTCCCTCAGCACCTCGTCCACCCGTCCCTTAAACCCCTCCAGGGAAGGTGACTCAATCCCCTCCCTGGGCAGCCTGTTCCAGTGCCCAATGACCCTTTCTGTGAAAATTTTTTTCCTAATGTCCAGCCTGAACTTCCCCTGGCAGAGCTTGAGGCCATTCCCTCTCATCCTGTCCCCTGTCACCTGGGAGAAGATGCCAGAAAAGCTGGACATGCACCAACAATGTACACTCATAGCCCAGAAAGCCAATCGTATCCTGGGATGCATCAAAAGAAGTGTGGCCAGCAAGTCGAGGGAAGCGATTCTGTCTCCCTGCTCCGCTCTGGTGAGCACCAAAAAATCATGGACGTTTCGGAGCATGTCCAGAGGATGGCCACCACAATGAACAGAGGGGTGGAACACTTCTCCTACGAAGACAGGCTGAGAAAGTTAGCACTGTTCAGCCTGAGAAGACAAGGCTCCAGGGGGACCTTATTGCAGCCTTTCAGCACTTAAAGTGGGTTTATAAGACAGATGGGGACAAACTTTTTAGCAGGGTCCATAGTGATAGGAGATGGAGAAAAGACTTTAAACTAAAAGAGGGTAGATGTAGACTAGATATAAGGAACACATATTTTACAATTAGGGTGGTCAAACTCCATAACAGGTTGCCCAGAGAGGTGGTAGAAACACTCAAGATCAGGCTGGACACGGCTCTGAGCAACCTGATCTAGTTGAAGATGCCCCGCTCACTGCAGGGGGGGTGGAATAGATTCTCTTTAAGGGTCCCTTCCAAACGAAACCATTCTGTGAATCTAAAACCTTCCAGAAAGATCAACAGAACTATCAGTTATGAAAAAGTTGATATCAAGAGTCAGGTAAACAAAAAACAGAATAATAATGCAAATTTAGAAGAATATGCATTTAGAAGAACCAAAGCTTCACAAGATTCTCTCTCTCCCAGCTGATGTAGGCAAACCAACAGACTGTCTTTCTGTCAAGTAAACCTTGATGGAGATAAATGTAAAGGCTGGAGTGTATGCCTAATTTTTACACACAAGCTGCAACCAAACCGTAGATTTATGCTTTAAGGCAACCAGATTTCTCCTTGCGTACACTTAAACACTGCTCTTGCACTCAGTCCATCTTGTTTAAATGCCTTTAAAACTGAACACAGGCTCTGCCCCCTCCTCCACTCCCACTAATTATATACTTTTTTGTTTGAAGAAGCAAGCCCTTTATTGCTCATAATTTCAGCTATCACTTGCTTAGGCACCTTCTACAGATCAATAGCACATAGTTGAGTGGATGAAAAGGCTAAATGTGATTGTCATTTGCAATGCAAGGGTGCGTGTTCCTCCCCCTCCGCCTTAAGCTTTAAAGCGCTGTGCTTGGATTTCATTTTAGAATACTAAATTCCCATTGCAGGTATACAGTAGCTGCACATTCAAAGCCTTTTGTCCTAAATTAAATATCTGTCATTTTTTAAGGCCAGAATACTGGCATAGGTTATAATAAAAACTAGCGTCCAACCTGCAATTTTACAGATTCCATTGCTGGTGGCCATACATCTTTGATGGCAAAACTACATTGGTTGTAGCACCATAAAATCAATAAATATTAACCTTTTCTGACACTTTCTGCACAGATGCTTTATCAGTCGCTGTCAGGTGATAGAACAGTCAGTGATGTACTGTATTTTTCAGTTCAGAATCTATACCAAACTAAGAAATCAATGCAGATTAACAATCCTTTAAATACAAAAATAGGCAATGAAATTTTGGTTCTATATTATAAAAACCAAACCAAATTATGATACTGCCAAACTATAAATTTGTCACAGGTACTTTTAGCAACGTGTGAACTATAAATACAGTTTTTCTATGGCAAAATAAATGTGCTGGAATGATACAGATGAAATAAATTCAGTTTAATATTTCATGACGTATATATTCCACCTTATAAAACTAAAAACTGACCCAATTAGAGAAATTCAATCTCTCAATATCATCTACAAACTCATAGTTCTTACTTTGCTAAGAGACATTCATAACAGCTCAATAGACTTAAGGCTCCATTTCTAAACAATGTAAGCAAAAAACTAGAAGTTTACTGGAAAGTGAAAATATGCCATTTATGTTATCTCCTACCTAATATAACTGTACCAATAATCACACCTAGGTCTAAGCATCTTAGAAGCCTACGGCCTTTAATTATTGGAAAACATCTTGCTGTGTACAATCCATACTGTGGCTGAGTATAGTATTTTAGCAGAACAACATACAGACTGATAACTTGGATTGATTCTATTTCTCTCTGTTTTCAACACTGCAATTTCTTCTACATAACATTGTGCCTCTTCCCTGGATGTCAGAAATTATGCTTATTTATATATAACTAATGTGATTTTTTTTATTAAAATACAAGTTAGTCAGATGGCATGGCCATACCAAAACACCGCAGACTTCTTAAAAATTACCACAATATCTTAAAAGCTTAGGCCACGTTCTAATAATTCTTCAAATATGGAATCTAGTAGAGAATCCTGGAGCAACACTGTTAAGTATTTATATTTAGAAATTCTTGGAAAATGTGGACTATAATTTAGGTCCATTCATCCTATATGACCAAAGCCCACTAGAAATTCTCGGTAATTTTTAAATCTATGTTCATGTTTCTTTCTGACAATGCAGGTGATTTTTCCCCTCAACTCTACCCTCGTGAGACCTGCGTTCAGGTCTGGAGTCCTCAGAATGGGAAGGGCAAGGATCTGTTAGAGCCAGAGGAGGGCCATGAAGATGATGAGAGGGCTGGAGCACCTCCCATATGAGTCTTGTTCAGCCTAGAAAGAAGGTGGCTCCAGGGGGACCTTAGAGCAGCCTTCCAGTACTGAAAGGGGCTCCAGGAAAGCTGGGGAGGGGCTCTTGATCAGGGAGTGCAGAGATAACATGAGGGGAAATGGGTTTAAGTTGAAATAGGGTAGATTTAGATTAGATACTAGCAGAATTTTTTTTTTCCTTTGAAGTTAGTGATGCACTGGAATGGGCTGCCCAGAGAAGTCATGGATGCCCCATCCCTGGAGGTGTTCAAGGCCAGGTTGGATGGGGCTTTGAGCAGCCTGGTCTAGTGTAAGGTGTCCCTGCCCACGGAAGGGGCTTGGAACTGGATGATCCTTAAGGTCTGTTCCAACCCAAACCATTCTATGGCTTTGTCACTCTAAATACTGTTGTAAATCAGTAAAAGCCCAACAAAAGATACAGATACTAACATTCCACCAGTATTTAGACATGTATTCCCAGTGAAATCAATAGCAGGTACACAACAGTATTTGGAGAAACAGGGAACTGCTTTGAGAAATGCAAGGTAACACTATGTTTTATTATGCTAGTGAAAGCTAAAGTCAAATGCACTAAAATCATTACCAATATGAAGTTAAAATTTTAAGCTTAAGTACAGTTTTAGTCATTTCTTTCTATAACATCTGTACTTCTACATTAGCCAAGAAAGAGACCTATTTCTGCCAATCAGTATCAGGAGCAATCAGACTGCAAATTCTACGATGATTTTCTTTAAAAAATACTGGCAAAACTAATTTTAATCAGCTCCGTTTACCTATTAACGCTAATATGAAAGGATCTGCATTTATTTTGAAAATCCTAGTTAGGCAAAGGAGGAAGAAAAAAAAAGTCTGTGAGCTTAAGCAAAGGCAAAGCTGATAAAAATTTCAAAAAAAGAAAAAAAAAATTGAACATGCCTAAAAGTGTCCCATGTCTCAATGGAGACATCAGATTAAAGCACTGGTTTTGCACGTTGCACAGCAGACTCACTGCAGAGAGCAGGCAGTGACATTACAAAGTGGATGATCTTTAGGTCAGGAGCCACTTTTGCACCTGCACAGCCACCTATTGAAACCTACTTTGTGCTTAAGTCTGAGTTACCTTACACAAAAGCATCCCCCATCATTCAAAGCACCAATCATTTTCTACATTTTTGGGTGAGAAGATGGCAACAAAGTTCAAGAACTTTCAGAATGAGGAGTCTGTTCTCTCTGTCAAAGTATCATTTGTTCTCTCTGCTTTGCCAAGACCCTCAGCAACTTTATACTGCTTATAGCAACTTATAACCATTTAAACTTTGTGATTGGGGCCTCTCTTCCATTCTTCTCTTAGAATTTGTTTTTGTTACACATCAGCCAGCAAATATGGGAAGAGCTACAAATTTGGTTTTAGAATTGCTAGCTCAAGACATTCCAAGAAATATATTTAATCGGTTGCTCGCTTCCATAGCTCAAAGTTTTGCAGGAAACACCATATGCAACAAACAAACCAGCACAAATACAAAGGAGAAGAGAGGACTGAATTCCTCTGCTGTCTTAGCCCTCCAGACCTATAATACAAGTAAGGCTGGGCTGTACTGAATTACAGATAACTGAGATTTCATGATTTTCACACACTGATAAATCTCTGACTTCATATTTTGGGATTTTTGCTTGAGTGGGTAGAATAAAGACAAGCAGCTCAGCAAATTTTACTGGCAATTTTGTCAACAGCTGAATTTGCCCAGAGGAAGATGTATTAAAAAAAAAATGGTCAACAACAAATAATATAATACTAAATACTATTGGAACAGTAAGAATTTATAGATAAATCCTTAGTTGAAGAGGCTATCTTTAATTGATTGAAGCAGCTTTTCAAGCATTTTGTGGTGGTGGCAGCCACTAATACCTGAGGACTCCAGACATTTCACAACAGCTCATCCTTTTTAATTTTACTTTACTAAAAACTATAGTAAAAAAGCATATATTTTTCTCTGTGTGTAACTGGTTGTTTAAGAACTCCTAACTTCAGACTCTTCAAACTCAGTTCTGAATTTCAGATATATGTTACCTGAATCTAAAATCAATGTTAAATTCAAAATATTTGCCAAAATATTTCCAATGTCTCTTGGGATAGCAAAAAAAGATAAACCCTTGACTATTAGATATGAAAAGATTTTCTTTCGTGTCATGCTTCTTTCAGATACTCTTACTTCAAAGCAGATAAATTCTTTTAAGTCTTCTATAAACTGTGTTCTGAGAACTGTTACCTGATATTACTTCCTAAGCTTTGAATAAGAAGTATCATTTTGGCAAGGTAAAAAAAGAGGTAGGGAAATAGCTTAGCATGTAACATGGTAGTTATTTTAACGCCTTTTTTTGTAAGTACTTTATATGCTGTATTCACAAACTATATAGCAACTAGGTCTTTCCCTTAGCTACAATCCAATGATCATTAATGAAAAACTCTTCCAGCAACAACTATCTAAGTTTCTGAAATGTTATCTAAGCAGGGATTGTGACAAACAGTAGCTGATCTCCTTCAAACAACTGAGAGGTTCTCTGAATTACACTGCAGAAACCTGTTCAGCAAGTTTGCCTCCAGAAGTCTGACACCTCCTGTATTTCTCAGGCGCAAGCTACTGGAAGGGCATCTGCTTAAACCTCTCACCCAGTCATGTGGAGACTGAACCAGTGATTTGTATTATCTGCAGCCCAAAGTTTTCATTAATGCTGTTTTCTATGCCATTTATATGAAAATTGCGCTCACTTTAAGATTTTTTTACTATCATACTGTAATGACTCAGAGAATGAAAACATCTGTATTGATCTGCAGTAGTTTCTTAAGTACAAACAATTTCTTTGACATCAGATACTGATGAGCACACACTCATTCCAACAAATGCAAGACCTGCACAAAATATCTTAAATTCAGAAGATGTACCTTCTATCTTCCCATTTAGAAAAAGGGGTTCCCCGCTACCTGGCCCACTGGGAGTTAAGCGATATGATCTCTGTCTCCATGGTTTCTTGACATGATAAAAGAATTATTGATAGTCAGCATGCAGTGTATTTATATGACGTATACTTTCATCTTATGCTCCTATATGTTCACCAAGAAAGTGAAGCAATCTTTCTTCTGTGAGACTTCTACCTATCTTAATTTCCTTTAGTGCAAACAGTTACAGACAAGCTTCTCTTTGAACTGATAATTTTTTAGAGGTCATTCAGCCCATAATTTCAGGTCCCAGTCACTATCCTGATGGTCCTTCTTAGGAAATTGGACCCAGTGGGAACGTTTTTTCCTTCTGCTTAGTCTATGGGTCAGCATTTTCCTTCCCTTGTACTTCTTAATTCCCTTAAGTGGCAATTATTTAAGGCACAGTTAGAGAAGGTGCAATCTACATTCATCTAATAAAATCTAAATATTAAAAAGGACAGAAAAATCCGGCATGGTTACTAAGGATATATGGGAGAGCATTTAGCATTTGAAAGGTACCAAAGATCTGGTAAATGAAAAGATGGGAAAAATGATGAAGAACTATTGGAAGTAAAATAGAAATTAGAAGGTACAAAAGAACATGTGTTTCAGACAGACGAGGCATCCTACTAACTAAAGGTCAAGATCCAAGATGCCACGTCAAGACATTAATGAAAATTTGGTGCAACATACATTGGATCAATGAAAGCAAACAAAAAGAAAGCCTAAAAGAACGTAAAAAAAAAAAAAATCAGCATGGAGCACCAATGATTTGTGATTCGTTGGAGCAACTATTGTTGAAGGGACTTCTCCTCATTCATGACCCAAAACAGCAGTGACCAGAAAACAAACACTTGATTCAATCCTTTCATACCTATCGTTACCCACATTTGCTTCAACACTTTTCTGATTCTGGAAATATTTGGTATTATTTGTACCATATTGTGGCACAAATATTGTGCAATAAGTAAATAATTATTTTGTGGGTTTTTTAAATATTAAAATATTGAAAATTTCAAAATATTGAAAATTCCAACAATGACTTGCAAATCCAAGCAGACTTACAAATGTTAATAATTTAAGTTATTTATGAAGAGCACATCCTTTGAGTGCAGTCTGTTCAGATGCTAATAGCATCTCACCGGAAGAGAAAATTTAAAGTGTTCTCTAAATAATGTTCTATGAATAATTTATTTATAGACACTTGATATTAAAATTTTCACACAGATACAATTTATATAAAATTATTAATAAAATTTTGTTATTAAATAATTAAAATATTTGATATAAATACATAACATTCTATATATACTTTTAAAAATAAAATACTTATTCTTTATATATTATATCTATAAAAAATTCACAAAACATTTTAAATCAAAGTTTTCTTTCTCTTCTTCAAATTGTATCTTACACTTTACATATAATATCATTTCAAAAGAAAAATAACTGACAGCTTTAAATTCCTTAGGACTCCCACATAACTCATAACTTCCCTGGATGATAAACTAATAGATCTACTGTTATAAAGCTTCTCCTAATAGGGAAGCAATTTGAATGTTCAAAGTATACTATAACCTCCACATAAAAAAAATACTGAATTACTCCTATGCGCTATTCACCTTTGGTTTTTATTCCTTCTGTAAAGTTGATTTCTTTTTTTGTTTGAAAACTTTTCTTGATGATCTTGATAACCCCTATTTTAGTGTTTTTCAAGAACTTTAAGATGTTGATATTTGAATACTAATATTTCCTTTTATGATTTATACTTACACATACTATTAGGCATATATATTTTCCAGCAGAATTAAATAATTTTGTCTTTCTAGATAGCTGTTATGTGTCTTAAGAACTTCTTTCTACTTCTGCACTTTAACATTCCAGCCTCGCTTTAGAAGTTTTATGTTAGGATAATCTATTTTTAGCACCATATAGGCAATAATATTTCTCAATCCTCATGAAGGATATTTTATCTATTAGTGTAATGAAATAATAGCTTGGAGCAAGACTAGATTCTTACCTATCCTTGCACAGGCAACAGTCTTTAAGAACACCAGCAGGGATGGGCATGTGGTTAATAACACAACACAAGGAATTTGCAAGCAGATGCCCATCCAAGGATGTTTTGAAGGCAGATACAAGATCAAAAATTCAAAACTGATGAAGTTTTCTGTATCAGCTAGTGTGGAACGTCTCTCTTCCAGCTCAGCTGCATGGTTCCCCGCCTCGGAAACCAGAGCGCCACGCAGAGGAACGACAGCAAAGCAGGCACAACCCAACCCCCAGATTAAATATTTAGACACCAACAAAGAGATTCAAGATGCTCAGGACTAAAAACTCACCCCACAAAAAATGAGTTGCCTGTGACAAGGTGGGGTAGTTCTTCAGAAAGTAATGGTGACAACTAGGAAATGCCCAGGATCCATGGGTAGAAGGCATCGAAAAGAATGCAGGACTGTGACTACAAATGCCACTGGTGCCACACAGAAGAGGAAAACCATTTGCGTGATGGCCCTGCAGTTGATTGCCAGCTATCCGATGGAAAAATGATGCACAACATGACAGACTCTCTACCTCTGCTGGTTCTAGACTTTGGCATATCCAGTATGTTCCTTGCCCTTTAAAACTATATTCCGAACATTCTTTCCTCAGTGCAATTCATGGTCTCCAGTCTTATCAGAGGAGACCGTCAACTTATAGAACAGTTCTAAAATTGATAGTGGTGGGTTTTGCATATTAGATGATGTAATATTTGCATCAAAATATTCCGACATCTTCTATTATGTCACTCAGCATCAACATATGCTGACTGTTGAGGAAAAGCAACTAAGGGACTGCGAAAGGAGTTCCTAAGCTCTTCAACAGAAGAAGAACTAGGGAAAAAAAGCACTTTAAATATTTTTTTCTGCTTTACTTGTTACCTGGAAAGAACCAAGCCTACAGTCATGACCACCAGGATAAAGATACTGGCTATGGAAGCTCTGCTAGGCATACAAAGGCTTCTAGTGGAAGCCAGCTAGAAAAATAATCAAACTTAGTTTTTAATTTTTTTCAAAAATGTAGATTTTTTTTTCCTGAAACACAATAATACGTAATCTGCATAGGTTATAAGGAACCTAGCTTTCTCTTTTACAAACAGAAAATCATTTATACTAGGTTTTTATTTCAAGCGCACACTAAAATTATTATTCTTCACAAAAGAGGAAAGGGAGTGTCTGCCAATCAACATGACATGCTATTGAAAGACTGGCACTAATAGCTATGACAAGAGCAAACCTGTTTGAAGCAGAGCTGCTGCTGCCTTTTTTTTTTTTTAAGTATACCAGCCATCAAAAATAATGTTTTATCTGACTAGAAATCCAAGCCGCATTCCGTTACTGCAAAAGCTTTTACCTGATTTGCCTATATCTGGCAATGACAGATTTTTAATATTGTTTCAAATTACAGCATTTAAAGTATTTTATTTAAACAGTGATAAAGACTAAGAAGATAACTATTCCAACAAAAAAGTTAAATATGCTTGCAGACAAAGCTATGTATCCCTTCTTTGGAGGCTTTACTTAGGATATAAAATACAAGTTTGCATAGCTATTCAACTGACTTGTATTTCCATTATTTCACTGATAAATAGCATTCACTGATTTTATATTTTTGGAGTTTGATGAATGCTAAGAGTAATAGGAAACAGGTTTTTATTGCTTCATTTTTCCTAATTTTTTTTCAAACCTGTATTTTCTACCAAAGAGTCAGAAGATGCTAGGAAAGGACAAGTTAAAAAAAAAAGAAAAATTTAGAAGTAGAAAATAACTAGGATACTAGTAGAACTGCTATATTATCAGGTTATGTGTGTCCGATTCACATTCTGAATAAGTCTGCAGTTTCCACTTGGTAATACAGTTATACCTTGATAAAATCACATAATAGATCACACCATAACTTTTAGCAATCAATTTTTTCTCTTAATAATTTGATAAACGTAGCTGTCAAGGGGGATAAAGATCACAATTTTATTTGGGATTAACTAGTTGAACTTTCAGAATTCCATTCATGAATATTGCAACTGTTACAACTGATAGGATCACAATTTTGTCCCTTGTTGATGATGTAATCACGTTGCGGGTTGCTAGTAGAGCATTGTTTCTCACAAGCTAAAGAAACCGAAAGAGAAGTCTGAGGAGAGCACAGCTTTTAGAGAAGTGCACTTAAAAAAGTCTGAAAAAATATTTTTTGAACGCGCATTAAAGACCTTGTGGCAAACTTTTCTTTCTCAATGCCCTCTGGAAAGAACTAAAACATTCCCTCTCTTCCCCTAATCTCAAAAAAAGCAGGATGTAAGGATGTAGGCTTGGCTTGGTGAACACAGGATTAATTGAACTGCCTTTTCATCGATTTCAGATCTCGGGAGCCAATAACACAGTAAGAGAACAGCCAACCAAAAGAGTAGAAACTCATAAGGATTCTTCAAACACCTTTAGCATAAAAAAATAAATAAATGTTCCGATATATTTTACTAGAGATTTAATGACATACCAGAAAGAAATGTATTTTAGGCAAGTGCCTTCAGGCTCAAGGATAATAAGAATTTAGTGCCAATGACAGGAATATCATCTCTAGGAGGAAGATCACTTTGGGGGACTTATGTGTCTCCTCAGCTGTCCCTTTGCTATCACACCACATAAGCACTTTAAATTCACAAACACTACCCTTATCGATAGGATGTAGAATAACACTGTTTTAAGATTTAAGAGCAGAAAGGACCATTACATACTGGTCTGACTTCTGGTATATCAAAGCCCCTTAAATAACACTTAATTAGTTTAGCAGTGGACCCAGCAACCATGGGCCCTCCTAAAACCTGTCTTTCAGAAAGACATCCAGTCTTCTCAAGGCTCAAAGGAACGGAACAGGGATAATTTCTTCTGCTAGTTGCTGCCACAGCTCAATCGACCTCATATTTAAGTGTTTGCACCTTGTTTCTAATTTCAATTTGTCTGACTACGCTTTCAGTAACTGATTTTTCTTAGGCTTTTCTCAGCTAGATTAAGTGTAGCTCATGTCTGATATTTTCTCCCTGTGAAGCAACTCATACACTATAATCAAGTACCTATCTATCATCTTGGTCATGAATTATGTAACTCTTCATGAGCACTAAGCGTTCAATCACCACGTAGGCAGCCAACTGCCAAAACACGATTGTCACGATCTTTGTTCTGTGGATGCACAACCCCAGAGACACTTATAATTTTCACTGAGGCACAGGCACACAAAGCTGTACTTCCAAGCATGCCCCAAAACACGTCTGTGCAGCGAGGGGAAGCAGCTCACGCTTTTAGCTCTGTCAGGATCTGGAAGAGTAAGCGATCCTCCACTTCTACTTGCAGGCCCAGTGTGGAATACTCTCTCAAAGCACACTGGATAACTTGAGGGCTTTGCAAGCATAGTAGCACTTTCAAAGTAAAAGCAAACTTACCGAAGAGTACAATAAATTGATCTGCCTTCCCTGATTTTCTTAAAAAAAAAAGAAAGAAAACTTCCAAGAGAGATCACGTATGACTACTAATTTTAAATTAAGTGGAACACCTCCAAATTCTCTGTTCAGTGTCTCGAGTTTTCCCCAACCACATTGTTGACTGTTGAGAAGCCATTTTCAAGCAAAAGCTTTTTGACTTAAACCACATAAGCATTGCACCTATTTTGCAGGTAGGGAAACTCGGACTGAGAGCAACCCCACCATTACCAGGAGTTCAGTGATAAACTGGGTTATTCTCATTTCCTTAAGTAGTGTTCATTCTTGGAGACCATGTTCACTTCTAACAGTACAACACAAAAATAATGATAACAGAAAAAAAAAAGGTATCATTGCATAACAGTACAACACGATCATGAAAACATTAATGACCAAACTGCTCCTCTTCTCTCTGAAGAGCTTTTTGCCTTATGGCCAGTTTAGTATCCACAGAAGACAACTGTGCACACAGTGAGATGCTGTGGTCTCTGCAGCTTTTGGAGTAATGGAAACGTCAAGCCATAGACATTATGTTCTTTGGAGATAAATACTGCACCATAATAGCATCATGTTTAAAAGACAATGATGAACACCTAGTTCAAACTGAAATTATCACTAACAAGTGATGCTGCTCCAAAGCAGACAAAGCACTGAAAAAAATACCTGAACTACCAACCACCTTCTACCAGAGGTACAGGCACTTCTGCTGTCAGTATTCAGGCTCAGTTCCACTCAGTCTTGAGATGCAGCATCAGTTGGAAGAAAATACATAACCAAGAAACTTGGAAACATAATGCACACAAGAACTGATCCAAAGATTTCTTCAGTTTGCTCTGAGGCTTGCCATACAGGCAAGTCCACATTAAGCAACTCAGAAAAATTTTCCTTAGAAAATAATCTCATATTTAAATGACAATCACCAAAATTACAGTCATCAACACAATACGACAATTCACTCACTTATTGTATTAACTTTCCATTTGTAATGACCAATTTTATGATTTGCACATTGAAACAAGAATAACATGAATAGCTTCCGCTGGAACCAAATCGCCATGACTAAAACATTAACCACAGGATTCTTGAGCTTGCTAGTAAGCCTACTTCTGTTCAACAGCTATTAAATCTATCAGTGTCCTAACTGTGATTCTTTAAAGAAAATAAATGAATATTGTGGATAATCAACAGTCACTGAATTTCTGATTTTTTTTTAAACAAAATGTTAATTTCAACACAACCTTTAAGAAAATGGGTCAGAGGATATCAAGAAACAGGCATAAAGCTCTTACAGAGCAACACATAATGACATATCAAAAATAGATTAAATGCTTTTTTATAAAAATTAGAGGTTAAATTTGGAAATTGGTATTTCACATGTAATGTCACAAAATCATTCCATAACTTTAGATGCACTACGGGTCTGCTGTTCAAATCCAGTACATTTTTTTAAAATTAAAGACAAGTATTCTCTAGATTCTTATTATTTTAAAACATATAAAAGTTCTTTGTCAGGTTTTTAAGCAATGTAATTGTATAGATAAATATCTCCCTGCAGCAAAAGCAGGAAAGTCTGAAGACCTCATTTGTGGCATTTCCATGTATCAGTTGCTCACATTATACAGGATTTCAAAGATGCAGAACAGAAAGTGCTATCACCTATCATTACGGTATCACCCTTACTCATGTAGAATCTAACCTGTTCTGCCTTCCACCTTCCACAGCTTCTCCTTCAGAAACACAGCTTCTTCAAGCTCCTTGCTGCCACTGACCTCATAAAGCAGTATAACAGTTGCCAAAGAAAGCTAAACAGAAGTTAGTATCAGACCATCATATTGCAAAGGGCATTAACTTTGGATCAGAAATCCAACTGGTAATCTTGATTCACATGAAAAACAGTCACATCCTAAAGGTACCACACAGCTCCATTTGTGGTGGGTTGTGGTGAAGGAGTCTGTCTGGTTCTGCACAGTGGATGGAGTTTGTATTTGTCTCTTTCCCGGTGATGATACTTACTCAATTTCTATTCTGCTCAAAGAAGCAGAGGGGCTGGCTTTCCCATTACAAAGCAATATTAGAACACAAAAGACAGAAAAATAAATTTAAGCTAAAAAAATTAATCTTGTATGACACTTTCACACTCCTATCATGCTAGAGGGTTCTGTCTTGTGTTGTGGATTCTCTGTGGGTGCAGCCAATAACCAATAAGTAATCAGTAACTGTGAACCAGACACGGAACAAATCTTATTTTGATAAGGAATGTTAGCCAGGGCATGGGATTTATTCCCCTCATCCCTCTAAAATCTTCTCTAAAACCTTTAACTCTCAGATGTCCAGAAGTCAGAAAAGGATTGAAAATAAGAAATAAAAACTCCTTTAATTTAACACTGATGTGAATGCACAATTATCACCTAGGTCCTGCTTTAACAGTGTTTTTTCCTGAAAGGAAAATACAGTATCACCCTTTTAGTGATGGGATTAGGCAACACACTTTTATTGTAAACCAGTTCTAGGCTAGTCTGGAAATAATTAGGTGACATCTAGTTCTTGCTAGTACTAATATGTTTGTACAGTACTCTGCTTAGCACGGGGGGATATCTCCTGTGTAAGAATGCATGTATAGAAAAGAGATATCATTAGTATACAACACATTGATGACAGTTTTGCTACATTGCCAAGACAGGCAAGTGGAATAGTTTTAACCACAGTGTGCTGCAATGAGAAATTTGTTCAAAACTATATCTGGGTAAATAATAATGTAAAAACTTAAACCGATTTTGTAAGTTTGGAAAAAAGTTAGAGATTCTATCAGGGTTATAGCTGTGCTATGTCTGTTTATCTGCCTATTGAAAGCATTTTAAGTTTTCATATGAAGTGGTATTTTTGTAACAAAAATCCAACAATATCTGGATTTAAGCTTCAAGTTGAATATTCATTCACTTCAGTGAGAACTACAGTGAAATATGATCAGTTTTCTGACCTATTTTGAAGTTGGTATTCAGCCAACTGGCATTTTGTTTGCGCATCCAGATATTATCCACCATATGCTGACATGACATGATGATTGGTTCCAAAATGAAGTGGAATACTTGGCAAATAGAAATATATGGTACAAATACTACACTGCCTCTAGTCAGAAAAGCAAGCAGTTTTGAGAAGACTGAAAGGTTTTAAACTAACTTGACTGTACACACTGCGCAGAGCTGAATGAAAGCTCTTTATGTCATGTTTTTTACTGGTATAAGGGTCTCAAAAATTACGAGATCAATTCCTTGCCAAAGAAGATTCAAATCTGACGCAGCCGTACTAACAGTAGTACTTCAATGGAAGATTAATTTGCATCTTGGGGAGAATTTGGCCTTCATAGCTTCTTCCTCTTCTGGATTCCCCAACTCTTTCTTCCCACCATCTGTTCTTTTTTCCCCACTGCTCTGACATGTCTTCCTGCCCAGTGATATCTAAGTTATCTGCCTCTCCTGAGTTAAGATCACATTTTATTCAAGCTGCAGTCTAATTTTGTATCACTTCTCCTAACCTCTTGCCATTGAACTCTTATTCTTTTCCTATCTCGATGCTCTCATTAAACTTCTGCCTTCTATTCTGAACTGTAGAACCTATGAATAAAACCCCAATCTTGTTCCTAAGTAGAAAGCATTACTTTTTTTAATTCCAGTTTAGACCAATGTTTTGGTTTTGAATTCCTCTAGTGACTTCCATGCATGTGCTCACTAACATAAAGCCTCAAAACAAACACGTAAGTTATTGATTCTCTGCTGTTCTATTCTTTAATGTTAAATATAGTCTGATTTTTTGTAATAATATCTAAGAATTTTTAAAGCAGTACATTAATTTGCCACTGTATTTCTGAAGGAGTTCTGTTCCTGGGGGAATATGGTGGGCAGTGGGACTTAATACAAATGTTGAAAAAATATTGCTCTATAAACATTCAACTAGATTTCAAAATGAGACAAAAAATAGTATGCACTTCTGATGTTTATATATTTAACTGCAAGCTTTGCTCGTGAAACATGAATGGATTTAATGTGCTTAATGCATAACCTTCACCCTTTGCAAAAAGCTGAAGAGGGGTAAGCCCATTTTAAAATCATGTTCTTCTACAGAATAAACGATAATAATGTACGAGCTAGCTTTCTTATTGCAATCATTTAAACATGCTTACATAGAAAAGAGAAGAATTTGTAAGCAAAGGGAAGAATGATCTTACCAGCATGCAAGTATGCCAGATCAGGATTTTCAATGTCTGGGTGCAGTTCTTTCAAATGATTACGGAATTCCACAGGGATATTGGTTCCATAGTCACACTTAGGACAGTTATACATTTTTACTCCTTCATGCTTTCCTGTATGCAAGATGTGTTTACGGATATTTTCAGCACAGTTAGACCTAAAAAGTGATGGAAAAAAAAAAAAAAGAAATAAGTTATATAGCAATTGATTCCCTACAAATCATTCAAATAAAAACTAGTGTTATAACAAAAAAATAAGTAGTTATTATTAATTTTTCACTCTCTGCCCAATTTTTGCATCCTCTCAGGTTTTGCATGAAGGCCTCAAAGCTGTCTGAGCTTAGTTGAACAATAAAAATGAACTTTTTTTTTTACATTTGCAGAAGCCTTGTAGTATTTATTTCTCTTTATGGTAGCCAGTGATGGACAGAAATTAAGCAAAATTATTTAAGTTAGCAAAATTGGAATGTTTAAGTTAGAAAACTGGATGCCTTTAACATCCCAAACGGAGCTCACATGAACCTTTCCCAAACAGTTCCTAGATTCCATAGGAGTTGCTGTGAATTATTTTTGTAGGGATATTCCACCAACTCTCATCTCAACTTATGAGCTGATCCTAGAAAAGAGAATGGAGTTGTTCAAGTTTATACCTTTCTGAAAATGCACACAAATTCTGATTCATATCTTAAGTACAGTTTTTGTGGAAGCAGTGGAGTTTTCACGCATAAAAGTCAGAATTTATACACAATTAGTTTTATGCATGTCAAAGAAATGTTTCCAATGATATTTCTGAAAAACAGGGAATAGAAAAAGATCTCATTGTTTATTTTATCCACAAAGAGATCCGTGATATGACAGTAGTTTTTAATTTCCAGACTTTAAAATATTGCAATCTTATTCCTAAATTACTTTTGGAACTAGAATTTCCTACTTATTCAAAGTGTGTGATGAATCTCACATAAAAAATACTCCTCCTTCATTTATTTCAATCAGAAATAACCACTATATTTATTCTTGAATCAAAATAACATCCTGTGTATGATTTTTTTCAGACTTTCTTAGTACTGTAGACTATTAATATCATCAAACTAAGAACAGTAATTCAGTTTAACTGAAAAAAGTGCACACTCAAGCGAGCTATATAAATACATAACACCTCACAAACATTCATTTAAGACAACAGTAGTATTTTGAACAACTGTCACTGTTTGAAATACCACAGTAACAGGCACCTAAAAAAAGGACCCCTGAAATAAACTGGAAGTAGCAGCTTGAAGTTCTGTTGGAATGCTTGTCTCTCCCTTGGAGATGGTCATAGTAAAACTGATATCTGCCTTACGGTGCTGCCAGAGATCACCCTCTGTCATGTCCATCTGCTATATACCAGTCTAACGATCAGACTCCTGAGAATGTCAGAGAAGACACTTATGTTCACTGAAAAATGTGGGAAATACTGGTCCTCAGCATCTTTCAGTATTCAGCCCTAAAAAAAATTACAATGCTCATACATGATGTTAAAATGAAACATGTATTTTATTAAAAAAAAAAAGGATGGTGTACACTGCTATGAAAGCAGGAGACAATCTCGTAACCTTCTATCATAGGTTATACTTTAAAGGGCAATGGATTAAAGCAGCGCATACAAATCTGAAATAACATATCTGTGTCCTTTTAGCTCAGCTCTCATACAATGTTAAGGAAAGATATAAAACTTTTTACTTTGGAATATTTCTGTGAAATACATAAAGGATCTGTGGAAACCTACGCAAGAGTTGTGAAGAAAACCCAGCCTGTTCCAGTCATAAAAGGACAGTTGCATCTCCTTTGATTTGTGAATTTTCTCAATCCACTTTAAACAGAGCAATCCCGAAGTATCATTTATTCAGTCACCAGTAAAAAGCTGCGACTAAACATGCCAACATGCTGATATATTCATCATGGGAAATAAAAATTTTAAAAAGTAAATTTTTTCCATGTGACAAGGCCAGAAAGGCTTAATCAGAAATGAGGAAGATGAGATCACAAGGCATTACAAATGGCCTCTCATATTAGGTTGCAATGCAGCAATTGCAATCGTGACATAAAACATCAAGGTAACAACTGGCAAATCCAAGCACTTTTGAAGCCAAATAATACCTTTAAATATGATGTGACAAAAATGCACTGCACATAATGTTTTTTTTTCATTATTCAGTGTCCTTTGACCGTCTTGTTTTATTAGAATTCTCCCTAGTACTGTACAATATGTTGTTACGTGTCTGATACCAAAAAACCTCCACCAAAAGTCTATGTATGTGTGTACTTACATCACTTCATCTCACATGACTAAACACAGAGGTCTGTGATTTCAAACAGCACTGTATTTTCATTAAAATTATGCCATGATAAACATCTAACTAAAATATTATAGTGTTGCAACAGTGATCATAGTTAAGCATTTGACAGGCTTTGTGTTATAAAGTTCACTTCCAGGAATTTATAAGCTTTGAGATACTGATTCCCTTTGTTCTGAAATTCGGCAACATCAAGCCCAGCACAAAAGAAATTCAATAAAGTCTTTCTGTTTTTTAAGTTCCACTCTGAATTACAGCCACAAACAAATAAATGCAGCTTTTAAGAGCCAGCCTGTGTTCCAGTAAGGCTAAACAAGAGGTTTCTAAGTTAAGTTACTATTGTCATTCCTTAATGTAAGCCTGCTTTCATCCTTATGATCCATTTTCCATTTTGAAAATCAGATATATATAGATCTGGTAATTTTTCCATGCTCTTCAATAACAGGAAGGGAATTCATTAGAGAGACTCTGGTAATCTAAACCTATAGACTGTGGCTTTGTATTCAATGCTGATGCACAGAAGCACAACAAATATATTTATTTTTCTTTTATTTCACATCTTGCAGCAAGTCTTCTTATCACACATGAAGAAAGGTTTGAGACTCAATGTAAATCCCACAACAATTCTACTAAAGGGAAGCAGAAGGCCCCTGTAGAGTTTTCCATATCCTGTCAAGGCAAGAGATGGCAAAAGTGGAGATGGAAGGTGCTCTTAAGGCTCACTGCAAATGAAAAGGAAATGTGAAGAACTGAAAATCTCAGCCCATACATCCCATGCAACAAGTCTGTATGATATCTTCCATCGAAGACTGATATATTGGAAAGGGCATAGGCAGCTTTCTACTGCACATTAGTGTTTGATAGGAATGGTTGGACTCGATGATCCAGTGGGTCCCTTCCAACCTGGTGATTCTATGATTCCTGTAAAGGACTATGCTGTGAAATAAGGGAAATGGATGGCAAGCTTCTCCTGAGAAATACAGCTGCTGTTTAAGATGAAGGAAAACCTCTTTTGGATGAAGACAAAAAAGAGCTGTTATCTCTAACATTCATTTCACAGCAATGTGTTTACACTGCTTTTCTAACTGCACATTTCATGTTGCCATTAGAAGTCCATTCCTATCAACTAGTTTCCTGTACTGCTTTTGCTCCATATTCAAATATCATGAACTGGAAATGACCTGTTAGTTGTAAAATTGTACTTTAGTCACAGACTCGCGGACTGGCTGATGTTTGAAGGCACCTTTGGAGGTCCCTTTACTATTCAAAGGATGAGAACAAAACTGTTTATTCAGGCAGCGACTGCACTTGCACAGGCATCATCCACAGATTGACAAAGAAATGTAATGCCACGTGCCACAGTTCTCTGTGCCCTTGTCTGCTTCTTAGAAGCACTGATTCGCTTTGCTAGGAGAGTGGAATAGAGTGGAAGGTTAGGAGAAGCATAAAATGCCCAAACATTGTGTTAGCATAAGAAGCTGTTGCCTTTGTTTACTTTGTCACCTCTCCCATTGCCTCTTTCCTTATATATAAAAGAACTCTGTTACCAAAAAAATAGGACATTGTGCTAAGAGCAAGAAACAGAGTAGCTGGTCTACAGAACAGTGAGAAAATACATGCCCCTAGTGCATGGGATGAAAGTTCTCATAACTGCCTTCCTCCCATAAGCCACAAAATACTACCTAAAAGTAGTATAATTCTGCCTCTGTGAAAAGCTATTAGTGGCACTGACCAAATCCCTTTGCAAAACTAGGTCTACCCCATTGAAAAGAGCAGCAATTGTTCAGGCTTCTGGGATGGCAGAACACAGATCTGCCCTTTGCAGGGGGCAGAGGTGGAAGTTCAAAGTTAGCAGCAGGGAAACACGGGAGGAACAACAAGCCATAGAGATAGTTTGTGCCAAAATAGTCAAGCTGAAGGTCCCCGCAGTAAATGGTGGCTACGGTCATTATTCCCCCATCATCTCTCCCTTCTCTCCCGTCTTGCAGGGCTCAGCCAGTTCTACCAGCGAGCAGTTCAAGCTGTAAGGAGGCAGGGCTTTGGGCACCCTGTCCCCATAGAGGATAGATGCAGGGAGTCATGCTCTGCCCTCCTCCCAGTCAACAGCACTGGTTTAAGTAGCCCGTGTAAACAGCTGAATTCAGTAGCTAACTGCTGAGCCGTCGCTGCCCGGAACCAGAACTAGTTGCTGTCCTCATCATCTATGCAGTATTTTTGGACAAAACCCATGAAGTAAGAGAAATTCATAAAACATGGTCTGTTAATTCTAAATTTGCCCATGCAGAATAGGAATGTCTCCATATTTTCTAACAGTTTTGTACACGAGACTACATCAGCATTGTATTCAACAGCTAAAGGAAATACAGCAGGAAGTAACCTATTTTTAAGATGTTTTACTAATATGGAACCAAAATTACAACACACTTCCATTATGCAGTGCCTGACGTTTTCAGAAAGATGCTTACTGCAAGACGTGGAAATGTAAGGTTTCGGAGGTGCAAATGAGGCAAGGTGTTAATCTAGCCCACTAAGTTTTAATAAAAATTTAGCACCTTGTAAGGATTACTTGCACAAAATAAACCTTTCTCAAAATGTTTTCTCCAGGACATTACATACTAACATTCCCTTTCGGTAGAGAAAGGCTCATAACCTAAAGGACTTATGGCAGCTCCATGGATGTCACTATTTACAACATAAAACCAAACACAATGATACAACCGAGCAAGTGAAAAGATTTCTACTTTTCCCCTATTTGTCAGTATGAATCAAGTTCACCTTCATGTGGAGAGCACTCTGAAGGTCTTCTGCACTGTTTATACTCCACTATGCAACCTGCAAGAAGTACGCAGTAATCGTAGTATTTTGATTGAAAAATAGAAAAGTCCCAGATACTTTCTGCCTGAAATGTAAGCTGTTAGGATGAAAGCAAACTTCTCATGAAAGCAACATGTATCATCATAGATTCTTAACCTCTGTTATTCACCAAAAACCTGCAGGTTGTTTCTTTGACAGAATACCATCTAACTTGGAAAACTCTTTAAATCAGATCTGCAATAATGTAATTAAACTAGAAAAAGGATAGACAGATTTTTAGTCAATGCAAAGTCATACTGACTTCATGGATAGAACAATTCATAAGAAGTTTGTCTAGTGATTCTTTCCTCAAAACACTTTTTGGCACTAAAACACAATTTTCAGAGAAACAATGAAATCTGATGGAAAGGAGCAAGGAATCCATTGTAATACTAGGCAATTTACTCTATAGTTGAACACTCCCACTTTTACAAACTCTTGTATTTCTTGAATTTCTTCTGCCAGCTAACAGATAGTGTTACATTTCTACTGCATCATGCTCACCTGAAGGATCATCTGCTATCTGGACCTCTAGTGGATGAGCTATAGAGACACAGTTCCTTCATCTGCCTTCGGGAAAATTTCAGATTTTTCCTAAACTCTTTTCAGTTGTAAACATTGCTTCAAACTTTGAGTACTGGACCATATTCCACACCAGTGCTCAGCATTCTCCAGTTCCAGACAGAAGTTCTGGGGGCTCCTGGATACTCATCAAAGCATCAAGAGCTGCAGTTTGCTCATTTATACACAGGAACCATCCATAGATTTTTTTAGTGCTACTGCTTCCCCAAAGACAACACTTCTAGTCTGCCTTTATTTCTTACTTGCATTAAACTGTATGAAAACTAGTATTCAGTAGAGTGATAGTAAACAACCTAATGGGCAATATTTTCTTGACAGGAAAGAAACAAATATCTCAGTCTGTGGTAATTACATTATACAAACAGGCTTATTTGATCAAAATCTTCACAATGACAGTCACTTTGCCCAATTTCTACTAAGCAAAAACCCAGACAAAAAAACCCACCCAAAAAACTCTTCACAGCATACTCAAGATTTATCTACATTTCTGGTTTTTAATAAAATAAACTGATTGCCAGTTAACTAAAACTAGCTACAATATTATATGCAATCTGCATACACCATTAGCACTTAGTTCAGACCACAAGTTTAGAACTTAAAAATACTGGCTTATCTCTTCAGTACTACAGGTCAATATGGTATTGTACAAAAATATTGCCTGGAGAAGAGGAGGCTGAGAGGAGACCTCATTGCTCCTACAACTACCTGAAAAGGAGGTTGTGAAGAGGAGGGAGCTGGGCTCTTCTCCCAAGTGACAGGGGACAGGACAAGAGGGAATGGCCTCAAGCTCCACCAGGGGAAGTTTAGGCTGGACATTAGGAAAAAAAATTTCATGGAAAGATCATTGGGCACTGGAACAGGCTACCCAGGGAGCGGGTTGATTCACCTTCTCTGGAGGTGTTTAAGGGACAGGTGGACAAGGTGCTGAGAGACATGGTTTAGTGTTTGATAGGAATGGTTGGACTTGATGATCCAGTAGGTCTTTTCCAACCTGGTGATTCTATGATTCTAAAAAATGATAAAAAATAAATTAAAAAAAATACCGTGGCCAAAAATAAATTCTGAAATGTTACGACTAACACTTTATAAGTGTAATTATAAGTGTAATACAGTAACACATATATACAAGATATTTAATGCATTTTCTTGGTCTTACTACTAGCATGCACACGGGTGACTTTTTCCTTGCTCTTTTCCTTTAAAAGAAAAAAAAAATTACCTTTTATTTATGTTTTAAATGATTGCAAGAACAATCACGTCAATACAAGTGTTAGCACTCTGCAACTAATCTCAATCATCAAGTAACTTATGGCATTATTGCCAGAATTAGCACCATACAGACGCGTGGGAAGTCAGGAGGTCAACTAAAACGTACCCAGTGCCAGCTTAGTTCTGCCTCTGTCACTGCTGGGAAGCATCTCTCTAATGCTCTTCATAAAGACCTGTGGTGGACAGTGGCAATGAACTGCTGGGGGACAGCAATGTCTTTACCACTATAGCTGTTCCTGCAGGGAAGATTTGCCCATAGCTGATGCTTTTCAATCATCCCAAGCTAAGCTGACTGAAATACACATTCAGAGTGCCATAAAAATGCATGCTCTGCAATCTGGTGGCCACATATATTGCTACGTTTTACATGCACTGCCATGTATCGCATGTCTCGCCACTCAGAAAATATGAAATAGCCCATAAAAAAGAGTACACTATATTTATATGTTTTAATGAGATTTTATGATACAGTCAGTTTCACAAAGAAAATAATAAAAATGTATTTGGGATTTATTCTGACAGTATTATAGTAACACCCAGGGATAATAATCGTAATGTTTTCTGCTTTTCTACATTTATAGCTTTGCATTTTTTTCTGTAATGATCTATTTGTTATGACATACAGTATGTGTGACAGATGTCCAACGCTGGCTGCTAAAAAGTAGCAGAGCCCTGTAGGGAAGCAGCAAAACTTGTGCGTCAGCACTGAAAATGATGGAAGATTGATAATTACACTTGTGTCTAAGCTCCCTTCAGCAGACCAGCATGTCCAAACTGTAATCTGGCTACAGATCTACTGATATGTTTACATTGTATTGGGATAACAGTTTCCAAATTTCAAATAATTGAGCACTGCAAATGTGCGATACAAGGAGTTGATCATGAAAGCCAAAAATGTATGTTTTTAAAGGCAAATTTGGGATAAACGGAGATTCTGAATGAAAATAAAAAGTGATGTATTCTAATCCTGTTTTCCTATGAGGAATCTGTAAAGCCGGTTACAACCCTGCACAGTGAACACAACCGAAGTATGAAACCAGTGCTGGCATCTAGACCTACTTAGGAATTTTCAGAATATTTTTCTTAAAAAAAAAAGCTTAGATCACACAACACACTTGACCGCTCCTCGAATCCTGTGTTCAGTTCTGGGCCCCTCACCACAAGAAGGATGTTGAGGCTCTGGAGCGAGTCCAGAGAAGAGCAACGAAGCTGGTGAGGGGGCTGGAGAACAGGCCTTATGAGGAACGGCTGAGAGAGCTGGGGGTGTTTAGCCTGGAGAAGAGGAGGCTGAGGGGAGACCTCATTGCTCTCTACAACTACCTGAAAGGAGGTTGTGGAGAGGAGGGAGCTGGGCTCTTCTCCCAAGTGACAGGGGACAGGACGAGAGGGAATGGACTCAAGCTCCACCAGGGGAGATTTGTGCTGGACATTAGGAAAAAATTCTTCACAGAAAGGGTCACTGGGCACTGGCAGAGGCTGCCCAGGGAGGGGGTTGAGTCACCTTCCCTGGAGGTGTTTAAGGGACGGGTGGACGAGGCGCTGAGGGGCATGGGTTAGTGTTTGATAGGAATGGTTGGACTCAATGATCTTGTGGGTCCCTTCCAACCTGGTGATTCTATGATTTACTAGGACTCCTGCCTCCTGCATCCCTGCAAACAGCGTGGGCTCTGTAACAGCCTGGCCCAAGGGCTCTCTGGATCCGCCTGCCTGTAGGACATGAGGAACACGTGTCTGCGTGCACAGTGCACTGCTATGCCATGTCAGCCAAGGTTTAAGTGGCAGAAATAGCAGGTGGAGTTAATCTATTTCATAGTAACTGAGAATAATCGCTCCATTGTTCACAGGCTTTGTCTCTCCTTCTGTTTTTTCTTATCGGAGCAGAGAGCATAAAAGTGAAGTTGGTCTGAGAAAAAGCATTTCTGCAGTGGTATAAGGATGCAGACCAGGCTTTAAGTATCATAGGACCTGATTTAGCAAGGCAGTTATGCACTTGTACACCTTAAGTACAAGCAGCCCCATTGACTTCAAACGAATGACTCACAAGCTTAAATTTACGGACATGATCAAATACCTTGCTGAAATGAGGCCATGGAAAGCATCCATTTTTTAAAAAAGCTAGGATGAATTTAATTGAAGACACACTTTTCCTTTCAACATCAATTTTTTTTCCCTATTGTACTTCTTTTAATGATCACATAAAGTAACCGGACAGTTCTGTAGAGTCTGTTTGTATATCCTCAGGAACTCATAAAGTATTTCCACAAATATAAAAGTGCATATGGAGCCTAAGAAAGGGTGTTGAGTCTATAGGCTGCATGAGATGAAACTGGACTCCTAATGCTGCTAGAGTTAGAAATTATAGCAAGAGACCCTAAAGGCTGCCTGTCAATCTCAGATGCAGATGGCTCTTCTTCCGACTGGCCTTTGTGTCAGTTCCTTCAGCCGTTTTAGTGACAACACAACTCCCTAGAGGGTAGATCCTGTTGCTTTGCAGCCTGGATTCATACCCAGGGCACTACGGTCTGCATGATCTCTGCTCAAAGTAGGTTTTTTTCAATGCTAATACGTTTGCTCTTCTTGCCCTATCCCAGCCCCAAACGCCATGCAAAATGAGATGGTAATTTTCTTCCTCACTTCAGATGTTCAATTTATCAACGGAATAAACATTAATTGTCTGAAAGATTAACTTTTGTTATGCATGCCAAAAGTATATATAAAATCCCTGCTAAAAATAGGCAGATGACACTGTAATTGGCAGCATGATTAACAATGATGACATTGCAGTCGTACAGAGCAGTTTTACAGGCAAAGCCTATTCAATGAAATGTGCACACATGCAGCTACACGTTAGGTCTCACACCTTTGCACAACGCATCCAAGTAAGTAACGGAAGGTGATAACACTGAAAAGCTGTGACACTGAAAATTATTTAGGGATTAGTGGACCAGCGGTTTAATGTGAGCTTCCAGTATGATGCTATGAGCAGAAAGGTCCCATGTCATCTTTAGAGGTGTAAGCAAAGAAGTAGCAAGCAAATATAAGGGTGTAATGTTCTTTTCATGACACTGGAGAAACTAATTCTTGAATATCTACTTCTCATATTACTGCCTACACTTTTAAAAGGAAACAATCAGCCAACAATCATTATAAATAGAAATATAAGTTAAGGGGAAAAAAATCCAAACAAACATTTAAATTTAAAAAACTCTAATTTGCTTATTACATTTGAGCTTGTGGCATAAGTAACTTAACAGGCATTAGATGTTCGATTAAGAGACTCCTTAACTTAGAGAAAACCTGCAAAAAGAAATTCAAAACAATGACTACACATTACAGTCAAATTCAAATGAGAAATAAGCACATTTTCTTCAGCACTTACAGCAATTAACCTTTCACACAAGAGGAGTGGGTTCTCCAACTTTAGATGTTTTCAGATCAAACCCAAATGTCTTTGTAGATGATAAAATTTAGTCAAACTCAAGAAGCTCAGCACAGAGCAAACTGGAAAAAAAATGTAGTTTGTTTTATGCAGAAGGTCAGGCCAGCAGAGCTTAAGGCTTTCTCTGGGCTCAAAGTCTACAAAAAGTACAGTTTAAGTCTGAAAAATGTCATTGTGAGGTCAGACATTTATTGTGTTTCCATGATGTCATGGAAATTTTTTCAGTCTGCAAATTAAAATATATTCTTCCTGGCTGTCAATACTGCGAAACCATCCTAGGCTCTGAAAGTCAAATTTCGTTCTTTAGTTGGAGGTATGATTGATTATCTGATCTAAAATCTGTCTTGAAAGTATGTATCAGGGAAACATCATTCTCTTCAGATTATGTCCTCATAATGCCATTGTCTGCACAAATATAAGTAAATGCAGCATTTGGCTCTGTACTTTGAGCTTACTTCACAGTCATCATTCACCCCAGGAAAACTGATTTTAAGAGCAGGAAGCAAGAAAACTTAATTTTTGTTCCTACAAGAGTACATTTGCCTACAAGGACGCTCTGCTGCTCAGTAAGACATTGCAGTGTTCGTGTAGCTAGGTTTTCACAGCAGACGTACACATCAAGTTCAATACTTCACCAAGAGATACTGAAATGGAATACTGCTGACTGAAAGCACTGAACTACTTATCTAACTTACTAGCATACCTAGTGCATATACACAAAGTAAGTTGTATAAGATAAGTTTCTAGCACTTCTACTTCAGATTATTTGAAGTCCCAGATAAGCCAACTTGTAAAAGGATTAGCTTAAAATTGGACCACCCAGAACAGGTAAATTATCACTGTTCTCTCAACTATACACAATTATGTATAAAGATTAGACAAAGTATTTAACTAGTGAAATGTGAAATCGGGGCAACACTGTAAATCTATTGGTTAAGAAGAATGGTATTGCTTCAAAAAGCTGATCTAGTACCCAAGAAGAAAAAAAAATCTAGACACTAGGGAAAAGCCTAGCAAATGCCAATAAAATTCTGTCACATTGAGGAATTTTATAGACCAATACCAAATAAATTACTCTATGATCATGTATGCAAAGGTTCTGTCTCAAAGGAAAAAAAAATAACACACAGAAAAATAAAACTCACCATATTACATGAAAATAAACTTATTTCATTTAGTACAGAAGATATTATGGACTTGTCTTTTTATCACAGAGGGTTAACAAGAAAAGAGGCAAAAAATAGTAAAATACAAAACTTGTTCTTTGGCTTCATCTTTCACATTCCTGTATCATGCTGCAGCAGAAATTAATGAACTTGCTCATCTTCGAAAGCCCTTTTACATGCTTGCTCCTTCACCCCAACTCTGATCTTTGTGAATCTTCCCCTCACGTGTGCATCAATTTTACTGCTATAGAATGTGCACTTCTATTAGTTGTGTTCTGATGATTTCTACCGAGAGATACTTAAAGCTTATACAAGTCAAAAACTATTTTATCACTTCTAAAGAAAACTAATAGGGCAGAGTCACTGAATGATAAGAGAGACCACTGAATTTATTTAATAATCCATGTCCATTTCACAAAAATGGCCTGTGTAATCCTTTTAAAAATAATAACCTGTTCATTTCAGACCTTGCACAATGCTTCTCTTTGTCCCTTGTAAGTCTCTCAAATGTCTTATTTTAAAGGAATATATAGTACTCCCGGAAGACATTTTCCCATTTCTATTCTCTTCAACTCCTGTGAGCCCTTGTTCTGTGTGATAAGGCAATCTCCTTCGGGATCTGAGCTGTGTAGTTTCGCACCACGAGTGACAAGGACTCGACTTGAATAACTGCTGTGCGCAGGTTGTAATTATGTCAGCTGGAGTGTTGAACAAGGGGACTGATTAATGTGAGCCCCAGCCCAGGCACAGTCCCTATCAAAACCTTCGTGCAGGCCAGCAGTGGGGATGGGTTAAAGCAGAAAGACAAAACATGCTGTATCGTCCATGATAGATGAATTGCTCCAACAGTCTTCAGGCAGATGTTCCAGGACAGTATAATATACAATTACTCTGCCTTATCACCTTCCCAGGGACAATAAAGCTTCCTCCTTCTATAGCTCATGTGAGTGAAGGCAAAATTAGTTTTACTTTTACAACACTGACTCACTTATCATGTTGCCTTGATTGTGCTTTTACAGCTAAAGAAAACATATATTCCACTCTTAAACTGAAAAAAAAACCCCACACTAAAAAAAACCCCTGCACTCACCTTTTATATAAAACCAAATGATTCCTTTGAATCTACTTTGCATCATAGTAATAGAGTCCTTAAAGGGCTAATCCAGTTCATTTTTCTAGGGAACACAACTAACTTTAGAACTACTGGACCTATTCACAGGCTTAATGTTACATGTATGTATGCAAAGGTCCAGTACTGAATAAAGCCAGAATGCACAGATAGTAAAAAATACATAGGTTTTCTACAAAAGATGCCTATGTGAATAACATGCCCTTAGTGACTATTTTAAGTAAGTACTCATTCTAAAAATACCACAGTACTCTTGCAAAACAATTCTTTAAGAGGTCATTAATCCGCATATCTCTATAAGGGCCATGAGAATTTGCTATGTAATTATTCTAAATAATACAAGTATTTTCCAAAAAGTAAACATAAAGTAAGTAAACAATAGTAATTTAGGAGGAAAAGATATATATATATGCGCATTTCCTTCCTTTTTATTATCAGATGTATACAGATTTCTTTTGCTGCTGGTATGGAAATGGTCTGTATGTTCTAAGGCTATTTCCAAGAGTTTAGAGAACAGCAGAAGAACATAGCTTGTAATATCCTGGTATCTTTTCCTTCTACATACTGGATGGTTATAGATCAAGAAGCTGTGCTTTAAAGAAAAGAGTCTAAATAGTTCCACTTGCATTCCAAGGCGCATTGCTTTCCGTACTACTCTTTCTTCATCATGATGAAGAAAGCTTTCATTGACATGATCTCAAAAACCAAAAACCAAACCAAACAAAACGGTGGCACCCCAAAATGTACTTAGAGGCATGTATTTGAAGGTCAGGTTTAAAACCAAAAAACAGACTAAGACAGCATAGGCTGATTCTGATGATACTTAAGACTGCACACGTATTTGAAAAGTTCTATTTATTATGCATTTAGTTCTCATGAAAATTTACTGGATTACCGGTCCTAGAAATGAGAGATGAGATTTTCTAAGGAGTCTATGGGAATTAGGCACTGACATCGCACTTCAGCTGAATGTGGCTCCTGGCTGTTCAAGCTTCTTTGAGGTTTTATCCATTAAAACATCACAGCCTTGGCAACAGCTGGGTTACACCATAAGGGTCCAGGCTTTCCTATACTCTTATTGTGAAACACAGTCTTATGTTTATGATGCAAAAACTGGCTCCAAGAGAGCTGGTATGTTCCCACAGCACAGCATTTTGACTTTAGAGGATAGTATAACAGAATGATGTAACATCACTCACTTCATGCAGGAACAACAGAAAAATCAGTCTTGGCCTCAGGAAAATTACAATCCAAGCACCGAAATTTATATGGCAATCAGAAAAGAGGTAAAAAGAGTAGTGAGAGGTATGGAAGACAGAGTATCAGTAAAATAGGGTAGAGTTAAGCTTCTGTCACGTTTAGGTGCACTGTTGGGTATGGCATTACTAGAAGGCAACTTAGTCTATTTGCCATAACCATATAAATTCCCAATACAATTAATGGAGATAAGAAAGAACTAATGTAGGTCTCAATGTTTTGCTTAAATTAGATGCCTGCTTGTTCCAAAGGAAGTGTAGGTAATTAATGTGAAACATCAGAAAACACTAGTGTCCTTAATTTTCTAGGAATTAAGGCACTATTCTCGGAAAGAGAATTGGGTTTTGGGCTGCCCTTATCTTGAGGAGGGTTGAATCCAGTTCTCCTGTGTCCCAGGAAAACATATTAGCTGGCATGAAATATCCTGCACATAGCCTTTCTCTTGAAACTCTGCTAATGGACAGTGTGGAACTGCCAGGAGCCAAAAGGAGATCTAATCCCTGTTTTCAGAATTGTTCTGGATTCAGTTATGTTCCTCATATAAAACTTTCCTACAAAATCTGAACAGCAGGCTCCCAAGCCCATGCTCTGTGCCCTCTCAGCTGAGAATCCTAAACAATAACTCGAATCAGGCTGCAGAAAGCACTGTCATTAACTAAATGAATCCTGGCCTCTAACACATACCTAAAAATAAAGACTAGAAGCCTGTTCATCTAAAAGGTGTTCCAAAAGTCTTGAGGCAGAGATACCCATTCCCCAGGACTTCTAAGCACACCTCAGTGATTCCACTTATTTGTGCAAGAACTTGCAAACTCAGGAGAGAGGGAAGTAAGAAACAGAATCTCCTAAAGGTGTAGCTGCTTTTGGATTTAGATGTTTTTTATGGTATGATTTAGAGGGTAGGGATCATCTCCGCAAAAAGTTGAGTGGAAATTGGAAGTATCTGAGTGATGCAATTAACATCAATGGGGCCAGGACTTTATCCACTGCATTTATTTTTGTTTCATAGTATTGACCCCATGACAGTACATACTATCCAGCCAGTAAAAGCTGACTCCCAGCTGAGCTATGGAGCAGAAATGCTTAGATGGAGAGGGGCTTACTTATAATCCTTTCTGTTACAGTACTCCAGCCAAACTCCTGGTGAACTGAAACTAAAAATGGGCACTTGAAAGCAGGAAAAAAAAATGTTCTCCCCATATTATGTTGTACTGTTCTGAGGGAAAAAGAGATCTGAAGGAGGAAACCAGGAACAGGAGAGAGTAGACGACAACTCAAATAGAACAAACCAATGCTGTATTTGCCTTTCAGAATAAATTTCTGCAACCTAGAGCACTAATCCAGTGCAAAATTTTGGCAACCTCGAGCTAGTGTCCCCCAGTGCTGGATACTCATCTCTCACATCTTCCACCACCGCTAGGCAACACACAGCAAAAGCTTTCCAAAAGCTGTTGAGGTTGCTGCATTTATTTAAACAGCATGGATAGCAGCCACCTGCTTTGCCCTCGCAAGGACTGAGATTTAGGTCTTCCTTCTCCGGTCTGGACACAGACTTGAACAAATTTGGTACAAATTCCTTTATCTTTGAAACCTTTCTTCTACTTGAAAGTATCTTTATTGCTCCTTAAAATGGCTGCATTTTAGCATACAAAAAAATCAATCAGCTAAATACCGTATGAGATGACTGTGCTATAATTTATTAGTGCTGATCAAAATCTTAAAAGGCTGAGTAATTAAAATTCAAATTAAAATGTGATGAAAGTCACATTTAGTCACCTAAATGAAGAGGCTGAATTCCAAATAGGCACAGAGCCATTGTATCCCATGAGAGATGACAATCCTTGGATGCTCAGCATCATTAAAAACATGTAAAAAGAACTGAGTATTTCTTCAAGTATTTCTTCTTTTTTCTCATGCAAATACATATATCTAGACCTATGCATTATGTCACAGTGTGTCATTAAATGACCTAAAGAAAACAGAAGAAATGGCAAACAAAGCACTTGCGGAATAATCTCTCCAGAACAAGTAGGTTCTTCCTATTCACTGACTGAAAAAGAAGTGTCAGTGCTTTTAATCTCAGAGGTATAAATCTCTTCCAAATACTTTCTTTTCTGAATAAAAAAAATAGATAGCTGTGTATGTTTTTCTTCTCCTTAAAAATACCTCTCAAGGCTTAACTTTTAAAATTACCTGTCCAGACAACTTGCAACAAACAGTTAATTTGGGACCCAAAACATTGATACATGAGCACTGTACCAACGAAAACATGATTCCCCATGAATTCTTGCCCTGTTCTCTAAATCTCCCAATGCAGTAACAGCAGGTCCCCAACATGTCTTTCAAGATAGTCCCATCAGCCAAGAAAAAACAGCTACGCTGACTGGCGAGGTTGGAACAATACACTTACTAGTTCTAAGTGAGAAGAACGCACGAGAGATGAATTTTACCTGACTCTTCCTCACTGATTAATTTTTTCTTTTTTCTTCTTTCAGGAAACATGTAGGAACTTAAATTATCAAGGCGTCTAGTACAGAGAGTTGGTTTTGACTGAAACTGGCCAACAGCTTAAAATGTTATTAAAGAAGCTGACAGAAGATGGATGGATGGGCTGGTGCAAGTCTCAGAATGAGGTAGGGAAATCAGGCTACAAAAATCAATCCTCATCAACTCATTTATAAAAATTGCCTTTTTTGAACTAAAGATATATTTCTTTCCTGAAAAGGAAACAAATTACTAATGGCTTTTTATGCGTTAAAACATCCATAGCAGCTTTCTCCAAAATTTGCTAATGGAAATGGTTTCAGTATTTTACCAAAACCAAAAGGATGTATGTAATACCATATTTTTCTAATAAAAAAATCATCAGAACGTAAGAATACATTTTGATAGTCACGATACCTTCAGCAACTTTAAAATTATTTTAAGTACCGCTTGCCCTGTAGACCATGCAATGTAAAATTTCAACAGAAATGTTTTGAGGAAGCTTGGTATGGGAAGACATTCCACATGGGATTTCTAGCAGAACGAATTATGTCCTCAACTGAAGTTGTTAGAGAGAATACATAATTATCTTGAAAAATGATGGAAGGAGAGTGCACTGAAGTTACAAATACAAAGCTATAAATGCTATCTTTTAAGGCGTTATCAGTAATAGCACCATGAACTAGTAGGATATCATGCTGAGCTGGGAATTTTGCCTAAGTGGAAGAAAACAAACCAGAACAGGACAGGAGGTCAGCTGGCCTGAGGTGCAGAATAACCTGCAGCTGTGCTACCAACCCTCAAAGCATCATGGAGATCTGGGCCATCTTTGAGAGTCAAAAGTCACTTTGCAACCTCCTCTTTACTTCAGGAAGAATAATCAATTTGCTCTGAGGCTATGAGCAGCAGTAGCTATTTCCTATCCTCTATCAGTTCCCGCTACCTCCTTATTTCAGTTCATTTACAGAAGGAGGCAGGGAAATATTAAGGAGTGTCCCCTGGCCCATTGCACCAACTTGCTTCTCCTGGCACACTAAGCCTCAGACTGTATAGCCTGTGAGGGAAGATGAGGGATGCCATATGGACCTAATCTTTTCTCCAAGGATGTAAAATGAGAGGGAATACCTCTGACCCAATGCAGAACAAACTTTTTCACATATATTTCAAATTCTACTTTTTTTTTCCTATTAATTATTTTTCCATCAATAAAAGAATACATTGAAAAAGAAATTAAAGCACAAAATTCAGGTACATGTAGTATGCAACAGGTTAAAGACAAGAGCTAAGAAAGAGACAAGAGCTAAGAAATAAATCCAATCAATACTAATATCAGCACTTCTAAATTTTTTAATAGACAGAAAGAAAACTCGGAACTGAAATGTTACCTGACCACCACCTGGTGTGAGCAACTATCTTCGAGATTAACAGCAGAGCAGCACTCCATCACTTGCAATAAAAGGGTCTATGTGCTGGCTTTTATAAAGCAAGCGCATAAGAAGTCTCAGCAATATCTATGCCTGCTACTTAGGCCAAAACAGGCCTCACAAAACCACAAAGACCATTGCTATTAGGGACAAAATAGTTGCAACAAGCAATCTAATAAGCTACTTGAACAATAGGCCACATCAAGACTACAACTTCCAAGAAAATGGTGGAGGCAGAGGCTTTGATACCTGCATTCCCCAAATGTCCCAACATACTGCTCCAGGGGAATTTGGGCAGAAACTCGCACAGAGACAAGGGTGACTCCATGGGAATGCACAAGCAATTTAATTTAGCTTCAGTAAATCAAGAATTTCTAACTATGCCATTTTTATGGAAAATGGTTCGCAATTTTAATGCATTAGAAATATCTAAGGAGCAAGTTTTTCTCAAACAGAAAAGCTCAGATTTTTTCCTCTTCTTCTTTCCTCCTCTTTCTCTTAAGCAATTGTTTTCTTTTTTTCATTTATATCAGTCTTTAATTGGGAAAAGAAACCCCTTTCACTAGGCTACACCTCTTTCTGGAACTGCTTCTGAACCATATTTGTTTTCGGTCGCCTCCCGACATTTGTACCTGTACGTCACATACAAAGGAGAAAGACAGAAGGTTTTCATAAAGACAGCATTCGTACAGAAACTTTTTTACACATTAGTAGACATATTGCCTGGAAAATAATCCACCCATAACCCAGCATGCCAGTGTCTATTAATTTCATCTCCAAGGCCTGCAACACTACCAAAACATCTTCAGTTTGCTAACTACCAGCCAGTTAGTGAGCTGCAGTCATCAATAACAAAAAATCCTTGTACATGTGACCAGCCCAAAGACAGTTTTAGCCCTTTTATAATGTTGGATAATGGATTAAGGAACAGTAAAAGAAACAAACATGTTTAATTTTTATTGTCTGTTAGCAGGCAAGAGCAAAGAAAACATATATAGTCACTTTAGTGGTTTTTAAACTACTTTTTACCTAAAAGGGTCTTACAAATTAAGCTATAATGCCAATTACTATTTTTACACTAAATTATTGCAACAAATGGAAGCTTATTTGTAGACATAAAAGATCTTCACTGGGTATTTGTATCAGAAGCACTATAAGAACAGGAAATTACAAGCCTTTTTTGTTACTAAAAACTACATTAAGATCATGGCCTTGCCATTTCATCTTGAGGTTAGAACTAACATTTTATTTACTATCAAAATACGACCTATTTAAGACTATTTTAGTTTGAAATATACGCTAGTGTTCCAGATTTATAAACATTAACTAAGTATGTATTAAATATAAACATAGATATACTTATTATTATAACACATTTTTAGCATAAAACAGTGATGATTGCATGTGATAGCGAAAAAGAAATGTGAGGACAGGCAAGAGATAAAATGTGATAATAGAAGTCATCAGTTACATTAATTTGTCCACTGCATGAAGTTGACTTATTCGTATTTCCTAATCACCAAATACTTCAAGATTTTGACCAAATGTGTTAGGCTTTTCTTCAAAAAAGTGCATTAGTAGAGCAGGGATAGGTTGTATAAGAAGAGAAGTTTAGGGACAAAGCTCAAATTGAACAGCAAGGGGGAGACAGTAACTACTGAAAGAAATTAGGAACTTGAGAATGTTTTTGTAGAACTTAAATGGAAGTGTGAACAAACTGAGAGCATGCTGAGCTAGGATCACAGCAGCTACAAGAGAGAGAACCTGTCAGAAGTTAAAACAATATAGGAATTTTTACACTGATATAAAAATGGCTGCATGTCTCAGTAACACTAAACTCAACGGTCACCCCTGAGTAATTTAACACAGTATTTAGGCTTAAATACGTCACTTAAAAGTTGTTCTTCAAAGGACTCAATTCAAAATGAGAACAGAATAGCATTATCAACTCTTGCAATTGTGTCACTGGTTTAAAGCAACTTCAGTGAATACTTAGAAGTCCCAAGACCACGTTCAGTGTTATCAAGAGAATTACAGATTCACTGAATTGAAACCACAGTTTTTATTTCTTCTTTCCTAGAGTGGCTGTGGGGCAGTGGGGAAGGAAAATAGTAATAAATAAATGCAAAGAAATAAGGAAAAAAGAACAAAAGAAGCTTGAGTTACCAATGCTGATGGAATTATTGATAGATTTCCATATTATAAGGATTAAGTAGTATTCGTTATAATAAATAAAATTCCATATTACCTTTCTACCAAGTACAGTGCATTTATTATGCTATTAACTTAAAATAATTAATAATAATACATATATAAGAATATGTGCATGCACATATGTGTCTTGTTTTAAGAAACACTCATGTTTTCTAATAAACATACATTCTCTTAAGCAGCTCATGCAGTGACATTGGCATCTGGCAGGGAGAGCTGCAAGAGAGTGAATTTAAGTTATTTGGACACTGCCACCAACACAGTTCTCCAAAACTGCAGAGACCGGATTTCTCAGCCAATGCAGACAGCATTCACAAGTCCTGCTCAGGGCCATATCATTTTTTTTGTGTGCTTTCTGGTTCTACAAGTTTCTGAATGTTAGCAATCACATCTGAAGTCAATTTGCTTGGCTAACACAATAGCTGATCTGTATGTTGCACTATCACATTGCATATTTTTATTCTGAGTTTGCCATATGAACTATTTTCTACAATTTAGGAGAATATAAAGTTTTATTAAGCAACAGAAACACCATAAAGGGAGTGATATTAACCATTGTTTTGCATGCTATGTATTGACTAGAACAATTAAAGTGTTTTTGTATCTATATCTAAATTCTAGTTCAGTTTGTTTCTCTTTTATATACAAAGTGCTGCAGCATATTTTATTCCAGAGTAATAGAAATATTACTAAATATTTTATCAAAATGTTTATTACAACTAAGTGCTGAAAAATATTCTGAGGAGTTTGCATCTGGGAATTATGCCCAAGCACTGACAGAATTTCTCTCTCAACTTCTATCCCCATTTGTTTATGAGTCTGCTAGAACAAGGCACTGGATATCTTCAGCTCCTGCTGCTGATCACAACAGAAGCTTAAGTGCTTCCTGAAGGCTCAGTTTGCTCTATTACATAGTTACTGTCCTTAGCAATTTCTTATTAGTGCAAAGTACATGCACATTTGTTGCCCAATTCTGCCTTTGTGATATATATAAAAAAGTGGTTTTCTCCATAGCGCAGTGGAGGTTGCCACTTGGAGTCCTCATCAGCCTAATGTTCCATACAGTTGTATAACCCAGTTATTTCCTACACATCCATATTAAATTTCACTGGTTACAAAGAGTGTATTAATGTTAACTTTTTAATGATAAATACACTGTTGCATCATTTTATCTAAAAGCTGCCTTAACAGCCTTTCAGTTTTGCTATGAATAAGTACATATTGTTGTCTCAGCATTTAGAGCAGTCCCTAGTTATCCCCAAGAATAACACACTGCTGATGCAATCGTACCAAGACAACTAAAGGTTATTAAATGCATCAAAGCAAACAGAGAGAAAACACTTACTTTGCACATTCTTATGACTTAGGTGCAAATCCTGGAGTGTATTATAAACTGATCTTTACAACCTATGAACACACACTATAAGTCAGAGGGAAATAGGAACTCCCTAGGGATGCTGTCCAAAAAAAGAAAAGTAGCCCCTGTGGAGTTACTCCCCCTAAGCCATGTGGCTGCTGCTGCTGGAAATATGCAATGAATCCTTCTGCAGTTGGAATTTCAGATGCCATAATCCCTTACAGAATGTTGTCTAATTATTTTATTATGCATAATAAATGTAAAATATTTATTTTAGTTTACATAATTATATTAAAAATGTATGCTATTTATTCTCAGTCTTGTAAGACATCCTTCACAAGTCATATACTTTATGGAAAGGTGCATTTATGGAAATAATGCTGTTTTCCTGGCCTGGCTGTTCATTTTCTATAGCTTCTAAATCCTCTTACCTATGGCTGTGGAACATCACCAGTCCCCTGGATGTTGTGCCCCATTCCCTCCTCCCCCTCACCACCATGAGTACCCTATGCAAAATGAACCCATTGGAATCCCAGAGAAATTAGAGTTATTTTGTTTAATTACAGCACAGGGATAGCACAAAGTCCATTAATATTACACCTGTCCCACACTTGCACAGTCAAAGTTGTAGTAAAACTGGTTTTGTATCACAGAACTACGCCAAGGCTCCTCCTGAGCCATGAACTGCAATAAATTTGACTATGCAGGGCTCTGTTTTGCCCCACAAAAAGTGTAATCCAGATCCATTTCTTACTGAAACATCCCCCTCATACACACCATGAAGATAAATTATTACTTGCCTGAGAAGCTGTGATAATTACATGGAACACCCGTACCAATGGGAGTTGAGTTTAAGGCCTTACATACGACTAAGATGATATTCCTAATTTTTCACTTTAGAGACAAAACCAGCTCATTTTTCAAAATTGCCGTATATCTGCATCTTTCATTGACATCATTGGACTTATGGAAGCATAGCACTTCTGAAATCAGCTCAAATTCAGGTGCCTAAACATGCTGAAGGACTAGAAAGTCTGGCCACAGGCTCTACATACATCAGATTTAGAAATCAGTTGAAGTTCACTGGTGTAGTTCAATTCCAGGAAGTTATAAGGCTCTTCACTACTTACTGGGCCCATTAGCACATGCACACGGTATTGCTGTCTGTATAAATCTAAAATCACGTAATCTGAGAAGTTCAGCCACCTAACACATCTTCCTTAAATGACTAAGAAATATAAAATAAGCACTGCATATGTAATGGTGGTGTAGGGCCCTATGAGACCAATTCTGTATTATAAAATTAAGTTGAACATTAATTAGGAGTGAACGAATATTTTTGTATGACAAAGCACACTGACTTACAAATGGAGAGATGCCGTGTGATTTGAAAAAGTAAACACAAAGGAAAATTGTGCATATTTCTATCTGAATTGGGCAAACCTAAATTGAAAACAGAAATGTGTAAAATATAAACAAAACATAAGACAAGCAACTTTTACATTTATGAATACAAATATTTTTCCTTCAAAAGAAATCAGATTTTAAAAACTAGACTGAAAATATAATTTCAAATTAAAATTTTCAGTAGAAGTCATACACTGCTATCTAGAAAAGCAGATGTTCATTTAATTGTTAACAAAATTATAACGATTTAGACAAAAATAAGAATAGTCACAGTTCAAGAAGTACAGATGCAAGGTAACATTTTTTCAAGAATATTTAAATTCAACTAGAAACTCAGGTTATAAAAGCAACTTGGTGAAACAAAATGAGCAAAATTACCATTTTGTTTAGGGAATATGAACACTAGTGAGAACACATAATCTGTGAGCTAAAAAGACTAGTTTATGATTAGTTATGATTAATTTTAGAAATTTTATGATTTAATTTTAGAAAACCACATCCATTCATAAGTTTTCCTGGTCAAGAAAAGAATTTCTCATTATATGGGTTATATAGGGAATAAATTCCCTTTTCTGTTCCATGCAGACAAAATCTGTCTTTTTCCCATAGTATCTTACAGACTATTTCATTTCAGTCTTTGCTCTTAAACAAAGGAAGGAGGGAGGGGAAGATTTCTGGGTGTCACAGGTGATCCATATTTTCATAACAGTTCCTCAATTCAGAGGAAGTGTTTCTTTTAACAGCCTTTCTTTCTGTACTTCTAGCCAGGGTTAGATAGCCTTTCATTCACTAGACTGGCAAGATTTTTTGCAGGATTCACAATTTCTTCTTGAGGAACTGAAAAGCTCGAAATCAGGAACTTCTAAGAAACTTCTGAGCACTGATGAGCTGAAAATGAGTAATTAAAATACCTCATATTTAGACACTTTAAATTCAAGTGTCTCAAAGTACTTTACTGAATAGGAAGATCACTTCACCTATCAGTGAAAGGAGACTTTATGGCAGCACTAACAATACCCTAACTCCATTCCCATACACAAAATAAAGATTATTCACCTGCTGAAGCTACAAGGGTCATTAAAGAGTCTGCAGTTGCCAATCAACACTAAACAGTAACATCTAAAATAGTCTGGATGAATTTAGAGTGCAAGGGCTGAGCTGAAAGCACCACACTGAGAGCTCGACCACTAGACATGGGGGTGAATTTTATCACTAGGTCAGCAGATTTTGAAATCCTGATTTTATATTTTCTGTAGGTGACACTCAGAAGAGTACATACCATCTGCTGAACTGGTGTAAAGGACATCATTGATAGAGTTGCTAAGATCTTTCCCTGAAAAGAGAAAGTACTGGGTGATCTGATGAGGAGGCAACATGTGATTCCCTTAAAATTATATTTTAAAACAAAAAAAAAAGAAAGAGAAAAAAATGCAAAAGGTAGATAGAGAGCAGAAAATATACTTGCCAACAAGGCTGGCTAATGTCCCAGGACTGTGGAAACTGGCAGGCACAAGCAGGACTGCTGGGCTAATAAATAGAGCAGCCCCTCTACTGGCTCCTCTGCAGCTCAGCTATAGGAATGCCTTACTGCCTCTATGAACTTGCAGCAGCAGCACAGCTCCAATTCCTGCATCCCTGCCAGATGTTTTTCAGCTGAACTCAGAACAAATTTCCTGCAGAATCAAAATTTCATCAGCTGGTATATGTAGAGATCAGCCTCCAAAGATTAGGTCAAAATTGGCCTGCAAGGGATGGAAACTAACGTCCTATTGCCATGAAACACTTATTTTTCAATAATGTAGAGGCAAGAGATTTCTTGTTAACCCTGATAAAATAAGTTATGTTTGCTTTTTGTCTAATAGCATCCAATATAAAAAAATACTAGTAAAAAGTTTGTCATTTTTTGAGTTTCTACCCCATATAGAAAGCTGTCCACCTGAATAAAAACTATCTGCCTTTCACTCAACAGAGCATTAAAGTTAAGCATTTTGTCACAGTGAGTCAGTGAATTGCATCCACTCATCGTGTGTGCGTAACAAACCCATGACTGCAAACTGATTCACATCTACACCACTCACAGTCTCTAAGGACCTCAAGCCAGGAGCTCAAACCCATCGTAACCCACGTCTCGTTACCTAGTTCTGTAATAAGACTATCCTTTCTAATTCGGATAGTTCATAAAGTGGATGACCACAAGATTAAGCTTCCTTGAACGCATACAATCAGAGACAGCCCTCCTTTTACCTTCATTGCACTACACCATGTCACACTATGGCTTATATGCTTTCACTTCACTCAACGCAGACCTTTTAACGCAACTCCACAAACACACTTCTGTTTCTTAGATGACTTATGGAAGGTGACAGAAACACTTCTGTATGTTAAAGAAAAAAAAAGCTGTGAGACTCTTAAGGTAGCACCAGAGAACTGGAAGCCCTCCCTAAAGTTATCAAATTCAGTTCTCTGCAGTCCTAGGTAGTAATTTCTGGGGTTTCAATACAGAAGAGTTCATAGATCACTTGGTCTACATACACAACGCAACAAAATTTTTGAACAGAAATTGTATGATCACTGCAGATGCTTTCTATACAGAAGTTTTCTGTAAAGTAGCTCATAAACAGCATGAAGCCAGGTATTATGAGAGTGGCTAGGCTTCGTCACATAATCTTGTTTTAGGAAACTTCATTAAAACTTATACTAAAAGAAGATTACAGTTGTATGATCAGCATTAAAAGAAAATAAAAAATGCTATAGTGGTATAATCAAATGTTTAACTTTTTCCTCTTCTATGCATGCATCACAGCACACACATATCTAATTGCATAATCATATGCTATTTATCAAATATGATGCAGATTTTTTAAAAACTTTTGAACATCAGCTCTTACAAATTGCTCATGAATAACTTCCATGGATTTCTTTATAGTACACATGGACCAGCCACCTCACTGCAAGGTATCGTAAGTATTCAAGACTGGAGAAGTATGTTTAAGAAGAGTAAAGAATCATATAAGAAGAGTAAAGAATCGTTTAAGAAGCAACGTTAGATCATTTAATAAGTAGCCTGTAATGAGATAAAGACACATGGGATGAGCATCAGAAGCAATCTTAACTGTCCATTCATGTGATCTTTGAGAATTTAATCTACTGCCCTAACAGAAAGGGTTTTAGTGGTGCAACATGGGAGAATTTGCCACGCAACCAATCCTACGGCCAACTCTCATCCAAACACCCCATCTGGCAAGGGAAAGGAAAACTGGAGCAGAAAAACAAGACTCTGCAGCACTGTAACTAGCTCCAGTTGCTTCCCATTCCAGTAAGTGTCTGGTGAGTATTTAGGATGCTAAGCCTTTTAGGAGACTTTTCCTTTCTTGGTGAAATGGTTGCAAGTCAACCGAGAAAAATTTCAAAACTGCAACTGATTTGAAAATGCGAAGTAGATAAGCGGCCTCACCATGGAGAATTCTAACAGACACTGGAGCAGCTGTGAAACAAACACTCAACATTAGCACTGCAGTGTTACCACTAAAAGGTTTCCCATCATTTGTTTTTCTTTATAAAGTAATACCTAAATACTGAAGACTAAGTTTTTAAATTTAGCTCCTAATTTAATATGCAATTACTGTGGCCCTGATGGTGTTTTAATGGCAATATATTTTTATTGGTGACTTCAAATGAACCTCATCTGATCACCTTAACCCTTCTCTCATCATGCTTTAGTTAATGACTCATTACCTGTAGTCACACCAGGGACATCTGTAAGGCTTTTCTCCAGTATGGACACGCTTATGTCGTGTCAGATGCGATTGTGTTGTGGAGGCAAAGTTACACTCATCACATTTGAATGGTTTCTCTCCTAGAAGGTGACAAGAGAAGATATGCATTATCAGTTTTCATCAATGGAAAAGGAAGACAAGTCTAAATTTCTGGCATATCCCTCAAGACAGGTTTTACTCCACGTATATACAACAACCGCAAATACAAAATAAATTTCCAAACACAATGTATTAATTGCAAAATTCCATTCTCGCTGTGACATACACACATCAGTAGCCGGCTGCCTTCCCATGTGGTGTTACACAGCAACAAAGAGGACGAGAAAGAACTGCACTGAAACTGGGTAACCATATTACTGGGCCTTATTTCATGAAAACATCATCACCAGCTGACATTCCTCTCACCCTACACGTTCTGTTGAAGTTGGGCCCATGAACAGCCCTGAAAGCAACACTGTTGGAGAGAGAAGGTAAGAAATCAGTCTGAGGCTTGTATTCAGTGCCTGCTTTGAAAGGACCATCTCCGGGAGGAAAGCTTTTTTGGTTTTGTCTGTAGTCCTGGATTTTTCATCTTATCCATTAAATAATACGTATAAACCCCGGCAACCCAACCTAGACTAGGACAATAATATTTTCCAAAGACCAAAATTCAATCTCTGCTGAATGTACAAATGAACTGAAAATTTCTAGAGGACTATTAATTAAAAAACAAAAGAAAAGAATCTCAAACTTATAAGTTTTTATGTGAAAAGAGTACTTTTCCTTCCAGAGGAGAGGTCCACCCCTTAAAAGACACCATGACAAAATCTCATGACAGATACATATACTGTGATGCCTAGTTAAGAAATCCGCATCCCATTTTTCTAACTGGTTGCTCCAGAAATACGTTGTTGTGCAGCTTACAGGCACATGTAATTACCATTTAGGGAGGAAACAGTCTCTTTTTGTATGCAGGAGACAAAATTGGCTCGTAACTTTGGTGATCCTGACTGCATTGTGCAAGCTTTCAGAAGTATTTATCCTAAAGACTATGTAAGCATTCAACATCCTTACCTTGAGGAGCCTGAATAAAACTGCTAGGGGTGGACATCTACCTTGTAGAGTGTTCAGAGGTCCAGAATAAGAAGTTTCAAAATTGAACTCCAAGCCTCTTAGCGGGTATAATTTGCGCTTTTTCAGGCTGACAGGAGACACACTACCAGCAGAAGACACATCACTAGCAAAAGGCCACTCCCAAGTGGCCATGCCTCCAAGTCAGATTTTTCCAGCCTGCTCAAAGCATGAGACACTCAAGGCTTCCAGAGACCTTGTCAGAATTCTGAGAAGAGAGACAAATCTGCATTTTTCATTCTTGGAGACTGTTGGTTTTTTTTTTCCTCCCAAGGGAAAAAGAAAAGCAAGGTCCTCAAGCCTGAAAAGCCAGTAACACAGTACAGAAGGACAACAAAGCAGCTTCTGAAAGCTCCATAAAGAGTTGGAATAATTGCTTTTAGCAGCTGATGGAGAGAATACCGGCCACTATTTTTCATTTATTGTTTCATGGGACAAGGAAAGGTGAAGGGGCAGGACACAATGAGGAAGCTTCTGTGCTGGACAAATTGAGACTGCTAGAAAGTATGTCTTTCCTGCCCCAAATGGGGTTTTCTTGTCAGACACTGACTCTCTGCTCCAGAGAAACTGATTCTCCCAGCAGCTTGAATGGTACTGCTGCTGCATCAATTAAACTCTCTGGGAGGCCCTAGCAACATAACCTGTTCTTGAACTGAAGATTTCCTGTGCCTGATTTATTTTATCTTCTAGTATTAAAGAAGACAGCAGCATTTTCGAGCCTAAGTAGTAAAGCCACAGGTATTTTAGATAACATAATTTTAACTGCTTTCATTTAAAATGCATTAGAACCTTGCCAACTTGCCCCCGTGTAACAAAGCAGATTTGAACTGAAAGGAGATTTTTAACTTGCCATTCAGGGGAGGATGGAGTAGGTAGAGGTCTGCTGCTGTGCTGGGTCAGAGCTAGTGGGGTTGACAGACAAGTGAGAGCCCATGGAAGCCAGAAGGGCTTGCAAATTCCATTGTGACCAAAAAGAAAAATGATAATCCTTGCCCACTGCTCCAAGGAAGTCTCTCCTCAGGAAATCCTTGTGGCTACCTGCTCCTGTCAAGTGGACTATGTGTAAATCTAACCTGACAGAAGATACATCACAGCAGCACCACACAACAAAAGGCAACTAAACTTGGAGGAAAAAAGACAGCCTAGCATGGCCTGTAATTCTTAGCAGCTGCACATGGGACAAAGTATTTATTTTTATGGAAAATTAACCAGGTCAATAAGTACAGTGGGAAAAAATCTAAAAAAGGACTAGGTATTTGTTTGGAGTGGGGGGTGTTGAAAAGTACATTAGGTGCAGCAGCAGTACTTTAATTTATTTGTTTGTTTGTTTAAGTTTTCCATAAACCTACTCATGTAAGTATTGTTTGTCTTTATCACCCTTTGTGCCTCAATTTCCCTTCTCCCCTTTCTGCCCCCGGATATTTCAGGCAATTAACTTAATTTTATTTTTATACAGGTTGCCATTAAATATTCCAGGAAGATTCTCCCTCCTGTGAAGGATCTAATTCATACACAAGTAAAATAATACAAAACAAAAAAAAGCAACATTGATAATATTTTAAACAATACTACATAATAACTCTAAAATTGCATATTCGAAAGTGTGTAAGGACTAAGTCTACATATTTAAAGGTTAATAAAGGGAAAAACACCAAACCATCTCCCCACCTTAACTGTTACATAAGACTTCTCCATGCTTCATTATCTGCAATCTATCAATAACAAACTCCACAAAAAGGTATAAGTGCCACAAATGCTTTAATGGTCAACGAGCTCTGTGGAGGAAAAAAGGATAGACACACATTCCACGAGCAAGGACCCACTATCTTTGGGGGAGGGCGTATTTTGTTTTTAACAGAAGCATTCAAAAAGCTATGTCTCCTAACCACAGGATCACAGAAGAATAAATGGCTTTGCTTTTTTGACAATACTGCAAGCAACTTCTGAAGTGCATCAGTTGTTTAAGTCACCTGACATGGAAAAATTTAGCTCCAACAACCCAAGTTTGGGAAAGCAACAGATAAAAGGGTGAGATCATGGCGAGCACCAGTCTGTAAAAAAGCAGTTATTAAGCCTGCCACTAAGCCTTGTCAGCTCTACCCATCCTGTTCATCTTAAACCATTTTTTTCTCTTGCCTCTCTAAATCCTGCACTGACTTATTTTAGTATCGGTCTTGCCATCCTCATGCCCCCCAAGTCTCAAGTGCAGCTTTCTTTTTCCTTCCTTCTTCCTCCTTCCGTTTCTCTCTGATTTTACCTCTTCTGAGTTCTCTGTTTTTGACTATGAGCTTTTTAGGACACAGAGTACACCTTAATGCAATCATAAATTTATCTGTGCAGTTTTCTACTTAAAATGCACTTTTTAAAGTAAAAAATGAAATTACATAGTAACAAAACCTACAGATCTTGGTGATAGATGTTGATTTGTGGATAGCAAAGTGAAATTTTCATCTACAATCATGACTGTCCAGACAATCGCTACCTATAGATAACATGCAGCATTTATATGAATGTGCCACTGTGGACCAGGCTTTCACATAAATGAAGGACAAAAATAAAAATCAAATGGTGCCTTTGGCTTGCAAGTCTCAAGAAACAATCAGAATCTTAGTAAGATGGAAGAAATCTCACCCCAGTTGTCTCAACTACTGCTTTTAGTGCTATCTGTCTTTCATATGATGTGTTGAGCAGCACAGAAAGAATTCTGCAAGTTTCATTTGACCTAAGGAATGAGCAGACTACAAAATGCAGCCATCTGCTTGCATGTTATAGGATTTTTTCCTCTTATTTCCAGCTATTTCCAGTGTTTGTTAAGGCTATTCCCTGGGGAGGCACTTACAAGCTTGCTAACGAAGCCTGAACTATATTAAAGTAATTTCTGTTTGCTTTTAGTCTGGTCAAATTTTTTGCATATAAGACATATAAAAATAAGTATATCCTTGATCCCCTGCTTTCTTATGAGAAACCCTGTGGATGCCATACAGTTGCTACCATAACAAAAATGATGGACATTTGTGCACTCAAAAATGGGAGGAAAACTCTTCCAGTAGGCACTTTCCTCAGGTAGAGAAAGTTTTAAGATACCCAGGTTTTTAGTGTCGTTACTGGCCAAATGTTTGCTATAATCAAGCTCCATGCTCTGCTGCAAATATTGACATAAACAGAAAAGGAAAAACAAATCAGATCCTCTTCAAATTTCACCTCTCCTCTTGCTGAAAAGAGCAGTAAGTCTTACTGTGCTACATTTTATGTGGTTTTCAACATAATAATTTTTTTAAGCTGTGGTGAGACGTTGAAGGGAAGAGGCTACATTATACATTAAATTCAATGCCGAGTAATGTAGCTACACATTAAAGTCAAAGAGCAGTTCACGTGAGAAATAGAAACACAAAGTGAGTCACTCATCTGGATAAAAACACATATATTATTAAATTTTCTTTCTTTATTACATTGACCTATAAACGTCTTGAGAAGCACAAGACTGAAATGAGTGAGCAGAAGCAATCATACAAACAGTGATCTGTACAATATAAGCTACCATCTTCAAAAATTCATGAAAAGATTTGAACAAAGACACAATCCTCTTAAGCAGTTCAGGGTGGCTGTCGAAGAATGGCTGGGCACAGTAAGACCACTTACAATCTAAGGCTCTACGACTGTAATGTGTTTCTACTACCCCCACAAAGACTCTACCACAACCAACACACAAGAAGCTAATGTTGACTGTCTTTGTGTAGAACTTGAGGATGGTCTTTTTGAGCTAATATTAAAAAAGGAATTTAACACACAAGAACACTGGCTGTGACTGATCAGCTTTGTTGGACTGAGCCAGCCACTACAGCATGAAATGGAAGTTTCCTAGTAAACATGCAGAAGAAGGGAAGAGCGATACCAAAAGTCAGATAAACAAAGGAGGGGAACAGAACAATAATACCAAAACCATAAAAAAGACAATTTTAAAATTAAGAATTAAAAGTGGTTTTACGTTTTCCTTTCAAGCCAGTGATAATTACCTTTGTTTGGTTTTTTCTCTCTTATGCAATCTCTTCCTAGTTGATCAAGATTAAAACAAAATATTTAAATTATGTGATATATTTCTTTGGTGTGAGTGTGCATGGTCTTGGTGGGTGATTTAGAGGTTGGTAGCTCTTTTTTTATTATAAAACTCAGATCATTGCCTACATTCTTTGTGGAATTCAACTAAATTCTCAATTCAGCCAGCACTGAAATTTGCAACATTATTTATTTTCCTATCTTCAGGCAGATTTTTTTACTAGGACAAAATATGAATAGAAAAAACTGTTTCAGGATGACTCAAAACATGAAATTATTTCCTTCCATTCATGTTGATGCTCCAGAACTACAGCATATGCATTCTTGCAGCACTGCAAGCCGTCCCTTATTTACCACATAGCACCAGATGATATTACAAGTGGTGTAAGATTCTTGAGATAGCTTCTGCTCACAGCCTAGTCAGCCGCAAGTACCTATTTTAAAGCATTTGACAGAGACAGAGATGTAAGTATTCTTTATAGTGTGATAAAATTCTGGACCACTCACATTTGCCATTGCTTTAATTCACAAAATAGAAGGTCAGGTCAGTGATATTTGCATAGCCAGTGAAAGACTTGGAGAATTTCATAGATTGATTCTTGCAGAATAGGCCTGGACGGAGATGGACTCAAATCACAAAATAATATCTGAACATTTTGCCAGGACAAAATCAGCTGAAGACTTAGCTTATTCTGTGTCCAAAGCGCACGCTTCTCACAGGACCAGGTTGGTCACTAAGGACATAGAACATTTTTTAAGACAGAATAAAAAACGTAAACTGGTGAAACACAAGAGATCTTTTGATAGGTCATTTTTTTTTTCCCTGCTTCACAGTTCTAATTCATAGTTGAGAAAGCCCTTATTTGTATAGAGATGCATCATATATATAAATTAAGCATAAACATTTTTCAAGACTTAAAACTAATGGCTTTCTCTTTCAGTTTAACATCCCTGTACTTAAAAAACCCATCTCTTTCAGGGCTAAGATCCTTTTCACCAAACGGGTTCCTACAGTTTGTTCTATGAGCGTCCAAGGCCCAGATTTTGCCAGTCTCCTTCACACCAAGTTATACTTCATGATCCCTGTAATATTTCCAAAGTATATGCAGCTTTCACAAGGTAAAGGTATTTCTTCAGGTACATAGAAATACTCGCACCTAAAAAGAGAGGAGCAGAGTAATAAATACCAGAATCAAAAGCATCAAAACTCTGAGTGGCTGGTCCTACAGCAAGTCCTCTCTTGTGTCAAATATCTATCAGCAGCTGAACATTCCTCTGGGGTGTCAGGACACCTCAGGCCTTGAAGCTGGGGACAAGAGGAGGCTTGTTAAGCCGGTTAAGACTCCTCAACTACATGTGAGGATTTGCTCATTTGCCCTTGAATCAAGGGCCTCTGACAGGTGATAGAAGTAAATCTTGGATTGGAAGATGTTCTGTGTCAGCTCCTTAGACAGCTTGTATTACAGCCAGGAATTATTTAAGCCATTTAGACTATTTTTGATACCTATCCCTTCCAAGCCTGATTGTAATTTGCTTTGGCATTCTGCTCTGGGAAAATTGTGCCAACTGGGGACAGAGGAAAAAATACAAGTACAAAGGGACCGCATGAAACTAAGGGCTGAGATAAAGTTGTGCACTGGATTAAAATACAAGGGAACCTGTGTAAGTGCAACAATGCAGGAAAAGGTGGATTGTGTCATTCTCCTTGAAACAAATAGAAGCTACAGATAATTTTTCTGCTAAAGAATCATCTCTGATTGTTTGTGCCACAGAGGCAGATAAATGCCAAAAAGATAGATCCCTCTGCCTCTGAGATACTGTCCTGTATAGTATAAAGTTAATAGCAAAGTAATAACGAGCCTCCTGTCCTGACATAAAATATAAAGTTATGCCTGCTAGATGCAAGCTTCATGATCTATATCCTGTGAATCCTTGTGATCATAACACAAAAGCCCCTACCACTCTGGCAAAAGAAGGGCAAAATGCCATCAAAAACCTGGACATTTTTTTCACCAGGAACATACCATATTTTCAGCCTAATTTTGTACATAATCCAGGAAATAAAATATTTTTACTATTAGCTTGTGGCCCAGTGAGACAAAAAACATAAATATACAATTGATCACCAGGGCTTACATTTAGAGAAACCAGACCTGCACTCACATAATAGGTAAAGACAAGAAGGGTGAAGACAAGGATATGCATTTCTTCCATTTTTCCTTTCTAAAATGATTGTTTACCATTTGTGTGTCTGCATTGACTATGAGTCCTAGTCTTATGCACGATCCCAGTGTGCCACATGGCAGGCCAATAAAAAACACAGGGGAGTTCCCATCCTGTTGATAACAACGATATACTCCTGCTAAAGAAAAAAAATAAATTCCATTCTTAGCCTACATTTGGTAAACTTCAGCCAACATGTGAAAATTCTTCCAAGCTCCAGAAAAATGGAAACCGCTGGGTGCAACTGAAGCATACAACTTCCACTGCAGTAGCTGCAATTGCTGCTGTTATCATTCAGAGTTTAACACTGAGAGAACCTATTATTTTTACTAAATGCTTTTTAGAATCATAGAATCACCAGGTTGGAAAAGACCCACCGGACCATTGAGTCCAACCATTCCTATTTTTCTTGGACATTTCAAAAATACAAACTTCCTGCAGTGAATGGGAACTGACAGTGGCGATACTCTCACAAAAATGTATGTTCCTAGTTAGGCTTGCAGGCAAAATCTGGCCCTGCCTAGGTTTGGGGTTTTTTTTCAAGAGCTCATCCATTTCGAGATACTGCCTGACCAGGACTGAATATTACACCTTATTGAAAGCATCAGACTCTCCTCTAAATACGGTTGCTTTAATAAACTGAAAACAGGATGGAAAGAATGGCTTCAGGTTCTCAAGAAAGAGAGTAGCTGCTCTCCAGGAAATTATGCACTTAGATGGTGTATGTTCTGAATCAAGATTAGTTTATTCAGGGACATAATAAAATCTCCCACTGAGATTCCTTTACAAAATCTACGGAAAATTCATGATGCAACAACTACAGCTTTTCATTTGTTAGTCATTTCTTCCCCCTGTATGTTAGACAATGGTCACTTAACTCACACAGCAATTCCTGATGATATTACATTATCCTCATGACAGTAAAACAAAAACTACAGTGGCTTAAGCAGCAAGACTTCTGCATCTGTTTGAACAAAATCTATTCAAATAATCAAACACTTACAAGGAACTATTAAAAAGCACAATTAAGGTAAAATGTATTAATAAATGTTTAATACACTTTTTCTGGTCTTCTGAAACTAAGAACCGATTTAATTTTATCTGATATTAAATTTTTTATAACCAAGTAGTAGGAAAGCTTTACTAATTCTGGGAGAGAAATCCTGCTTTACATGCCAGCCATGTGGTAACTCTTAAAGTTGCACCTATTAATTACAAACTATCTTAAAATTACAAAAGGGCAACTGAAACAACACTAGCTTTCAACTATGTCTCAGTCCAAAATAATGGATTAATCTAGATGTAGCCTCTAATTTTCACCCAGGGACATTCTAGCAGACTCTTGCAAAACCTTCACAGTAGGTAATCTATTTGGGCCTTGGAAAAAAAAAAATTTGTAGACTTAGCATTCATTTAAAGAAGAAAGCCAGTCTTTAGAATTCTACTTCCTTTAGAAAAAACACTAAAAATACCCCCCATTCCCCTTCAAGCAATTATTCAAACTCCCAGCTAACAGATTTGATGCAGACCTTGGGCACACTGATTTTACAAAAACTGGGAAAAAGCAAAGTAAACAAGGAGACGACGTATTATTTGTGCTGTAACGTGCTATTTGACTTGCGTTACTCCCCGGCGTCGAGGAACTCCCTTGCTGGAGAAAACAGAGCAAAGAGTAAAGACAGTTTTACTGACCTGTGTGCTGCCGCCGATGCTTGGTGAGGGCATGACGTGTCCCGCCGGCAAAGCCACAAAGGTCACAGAGGAACGACTTCTCGCCTGTTGCAACAATAAACAGATGAGGGACTGCGGAGGTCACAGATCATTAAAACATATCTATCAAGGCTTTCAGGGTTACTAATTCCTCCAATCAAATGTTTCCATGTAAATATGTCAAATGGGAATGAAATTACCACTGCGGTTTATTGACTGTGATAAAATCTGAAAAGCACCACTGAACATAATTACATACTTGTCAGACCCATAAAAATTAGCTTTATTATCAATGGAATGGTTTTGTACAACTTCATTTCTGTTAGATGTCTTCCAGATGGGGCTGCTTTATGCACTTGAACAGTTTTTATGCATATCCTGATTTTTTACAATTCCCATACATCTGGCCTTTCTGTGCTGAGTAAAGATTGCCTGGAAAAAAAGTTAATATACTGTTTATATGATTCTGTTTGAATAAAATATATTGAATTTACTAACAAATTAAGGGTACTGAGAAATTTTCAACAGACTAGATCACAGTCATCTTTACTTACCCTCTATTTATTAATAAGTATTAAATTATTTTCTTGAATATACAGAAGAGCCCAGGCAACAATAAAAGCCACATTATTCAGTACCACTGGCAATTCAGCACTGTTTACGTTTGTAAAGTTTTCATGGCATAAAGAAAACAAGTCTGGGGATTGCTACTGAAATTGCAGACTTCGTATTGTTCATCTTCAAATGATAATACTTCATTCCAAACCTCTGGACCAATTTAAGAGATTTTGGCAAGCTCAGTACTCGTTAAAAGTGTGTAAATGCTCTCTTCTTAGTATGTTTGATTTTTTTTGGTTTGGTTTTTTTTTTTAATAGAAGGAAGGATTTTGCCTTGTTGACTATGAATACAGTTTATAATTTCACAGCAATATTTTTACTCAGTATGTACTAACACGCACAGCAGTCTCAGCCCACGAAGGCCACACAGAAGGTCATTATGAATTCATAATACTAACCTCAGATACAGACTCAGTAACCTCAGATAAAACGAAAACTTTTTTTTTCTTTAAAAAAAAAGAAAGGAAGGATGGCAGTAGTTATTTGGAGCCAAATTCTCTCCTTTCAGAGTAACATAGCAGAGAAGGGGCTAGCAATCCCAAATTCATTGAAACTAACAGTCTCCTTCGAATTCTTCGCCATAGCGAATAAAATTTAGTTTCTACAAAAGATGGCTGGGTTAAAAGGTAGGGTGTCAAATTAGGAAGTCTTCTGTGAAGACAGAGGAATGAATATCTCCCCGTTGTTTATTCCCACATAACCAGGCACACTAATACATGGACATTCTGGAAAAGCACGGTGCCTCAGTTAACTTTGGATGCCATTAATATGAGCAAATGACCATTTTGTGAGTAGGAGCTCCCTGGAGAGCAGCACAGAGATCAGCTGCCCTCTCCCATCACCACCTCAACAGGGGCCCCACGAGAACCCCAGCTCCTCACCCCAGTCACCCCGTTGCAGGAGTCCCTGCGCCCTGTGCTACAAGGAGGAAAGTAATTCCTTCAGAGTTTCCAAGGAAGCCTGAACCCTGGCACTAAAATAGGATCATAAAAATGCTTATTAACCTCCACCAGGTAGCTAGGCTATGAAATGCTGTTGGCACATACTAATCTTCATTTCAGAACATCTAATTTTCGGCACCCAAATCTGGTCATGAAAAGCCAACTGAAATTTTATGAGATTTTAGCCTCTTTTGAAAATTTGGTCAATTGATGACAGCATCCCAAGACAGCATTTAAGGTGTGAAATAACGTCAGTTCTTCCTCAGGAGTCAGTTCCAGCCACCTGTGATTACAACTGAAAGAAAGGAGGAAAGAAAGGGGGAAAGAAAGGGGGAAAGAAAGGGGGAAAGAAAGGGGGAGAGAAAGGGGGAGAGAAAGGGGGAGAGAGAAAGAGAGAAAGAGAGAGAGAAAGAGAGAGAGAGAGAGAGAGAAAGAAAGAAAGAAAGAAAGAAAGAAAGAAAGAAAGAAAGAAAGAAAGAAAGAAAGAAAGAAAGAAAGAAAGAAAGAAAGAAAGAAAGAAAGAAAGAAAGAAAGAAAGAAAGAAAGAAAGAAAGAAAGAAAGAAAGAAAGAAAGAAAGAAGGAAAGAAGGAAAGAAAGAAGGAAAGAAAGAAAGAGAGAGAGAAAGAGAGAAAGAAAGAGAAAAGAAAAGAAAGAAAGAAAGAAAGAAAGAAAGAAAGAAAGAAAGAACGAACGAGCAGAATAGAACCCTATCCTAACTATCACATGAAGAATGCATACATGCTAAATGATGTAACGTAGTCTGAATTTTATTGCAAAACATTTGTCAGTAATATTGGTGAGGAGGTTATACATGATTGCTACACAGAGATTTCTGCATAACCTCTTTCGAGTTTTGTGGGTCTTACTTTTATCAGAATCTTCAGCATGTAGCACTACATCAAAATATTAAAGAAAAGGAACAGAGGAATGGAAGGACCGCACATAATACTTAATTATGATTAAATATTAATTTAATTAATTAATTAATCAATTTTAAGTATAAATCTTTCTAACTAGCTGCAGTGCCTAACACCCCAGCATAAAATTCACACTTTAAAGTTAAATGCTGTTCCATGCCTACCAAGAAATTGCTCATCATCTATATATTGTCATAAATTAGCTCATGTTGTGTTTAACATCTAGGAGCAGACTTCAGTATGGCCTGCAGCTTCAGACACTAATGAGGACACAGAGTAACCATAGCATCTTCGCAAGCTTACGGATTTACAGGGTAGTTTATATTTAGGCCTTTGGAACAGCTTTTTCAGCCACAGAGAAATGATTCAAAACCAACCAACAGCTTTAAAATACAGAAATTGATCCACCCTATAAAATGATTTGCCAGTTAAATACTCCACACTCCTCTAGCTCAGAACTGGGAGCTCTCGTGCAGGCAGGGCTCTTGGGGGAGTCAGTGACGCTTTGGATCCGAACACATGAGACTGGAGGAGATTTGGCCCTTGCTTTTCGAGTTCAGGAAAGGTGGTGATGCATTGGATTTTCTGCAACATTAATTTTCAAGCACACTAATGAATTAATTACCTTATTGGTGTACTTATTGCGGTATACTCACAAATACACATATCGACACAAACACACAGAGATAACTTCATCACCTGTGAGTTTAAGTTCAACTGCACAGTATTTTTTAGCCCTGGAGCTTGATGTGGGTTGAATCCCTCATATCTAGACGTAATATTTCATTTGATGTTATGAGCATGTATTGATAAATAGATGTATTTTACATTCCTCTGGATATGCTTAACAATTTTATCATTCCAACTTCAGAATTTGTGACTTTTTAACTTTTAGGAAAATGTAAAGGCAATATTTCACTGGCTGTACAGGGGGCTGATCTAACTTGCCATGTTTATATGATAGCAGAAATGCAATAGAAAATGGTCCTTTTCTTAACAACTTGAATTAGTTTCAAGTGTGCCATTTTGCATTCAAATGTAGAAAGACACGGAAACCAATCCTTTATTTTCTATTAGAAAACAGCCACTGTCCCCTATCTCTCATTATGGTGCAGACTACAAGACCTAACAACAAAAATCCATATTATTGATCTAGCCAAGTCTCCACAATTATTCTTTAGAAGGAAACGCCGACGATAAATTACATCTGCACTGGCTTTTCATCTGCTGTTCGATATAAGTGATCTCTCAGGGCAGGCTGGAGACCTTAAATCGTCAACACCCTTGTCAAAGAAGCTAAGGAGGCCTGGGCTTCCTACAAACAGCTTCAGAGGAACTTTTAACCTACAGTTTCAAGCTATAGCAGAGTTTTTTTAGAAAATGGGAAAGAAACTGTTCCGGAATAATAAACAAGTATTTTTGTTTCCAGAGAAAACACTGCTTTTGATCTCCGTGAGAAAAAGGCCAGGCTTTAAGTGCAGCATGATTTTTCCAATTCTCTTTTTCACTTTCTCAACCACACACACGACTAAGTTCCTAGAAGAGCTCAGATAATGTAATGTCAACCTTATACCGCTTTTCTTTATGTACTATAATTACATGAAGCCTAATAGAATTTCAAAATCTGCATTCCATACATTTATTTCTTCTGAAACCAATGTTACATATTGGTTGTATGAAAAAATGATATTTACTGTTATTAGCACTGAATGGTATTTTTAAGGACTTCGGCATATTTCACAGGCACTTATTTTCTAGACACTGCACTTGTCACAGCTTAAATTTTATTTAACTTCAAACCTAGAATTAACAATGCCTGTTCCCTTGCTAAAGGTTCTGTATAACTTAAATCAATTAAATTTAAGCACATATTTTACAAAAATGCTCACTTGACCCATCTGAAATACATCACCAATTCTGATTTTTTTTTTAAATAATTATGGTTCTCTGAAGAAAATCAAGCCTGTATTTCAGAGGGTATTTTACTTGAGCATCCAGTGCCACACACACACACAAAGGCTGCAAGGAGAGAAAAAGATTCCTATTAAAAATAACAAGTGCTGAAGAGCTTATTACTTCTGCTGTTTCCTTTGCACCTGTACTCCGTTAACCGAGCTTCTTTACATAAAACCTGATTGGTTTTAGTCGCCAGCGGCTCTATCCATCGTTTAGTGGCTAAGTGAAGGATTATTGCAGATGCTGCTAAGAGGGTGTGTACTTTTACATGGATTTTATTTAAGGAGTGAGGTGCGTTTGAACGATTGTCCCAGAACCAAAATTAGACCAAATGCAGGTGTCAAAGCCCTGATTTCAGGCCCTGGCGTGCTCTCCTCGCGCTCCCAGCTGTTGCGGGGCAATAACTGGAGGCAAAGGCAGGCACCCTCCAAAACTGAAATAGTTTTAACTTCATCGGCACAGGAGCTCGCTCCCTTTCTGCCTTTGCCAGCCGGGCCTCCGCCTGCTGCCACGGTGCGAGGGAGAAACGCGTTTCAAACCTGTGTGAGTCCGAAAATGGTCCTTCATGGCAGAGGCCGTGAGGAAAGAATAATGGCAGGTGGGCCAGGTGCACTTGAACGGCTTCTCTCCCGTGTGCAGCTTCATGTGGTTGTTGAGCGCCCACTTCTCCGTGAAGCTCCTGTCGCACAGGTGACACGTAAACTTCCTGGGAAGGCGAGAGAGGAGGAATTAAAAGCCGGCGCGTGCACGAGGCGAACGGAGCCGCGCGCTTGCAACCCGAAGCGCGGTGAATGCAGAGACTTTCGTGAAGAGAATTGCAGGCCGGGTCTGTCATGTCTGTATAACCAGGCATTGATTTTTCTGTCGAGGCCTGGCACTTCAGCCATTTATTCTGCGCTTTGCGGTTGGGCCCAACGGGTTTGAAAAATTCTGTTACAGTCCAGTCACCCCTGAGGCAAATGTGAGAATAGATTTCACCTGTGCAAGCCCACACCACTTATCCAGGGCACGGGCTGTCAGAGCAAAGGCTAAATGAAAAGCTATCCATACTAAACTACTCAGACAATCGCGCTGCTCGGTGCCGCGCTGCCGCCGCCGCCTCCCCGCCTTGAAATACTACTTGTAATAACGCCGCTGCGATAATAAACAAAAATTGCTTCCAAACGAAAACGCAGTTTTTAAAAGGGGCTGCAGAAATTGAAGTTAAGTGTTTTCTGAGAATGCGTTCACCTCCCCAGCGTTACCACAGGAAACATAAAAGATCCCAGTCGTGGCGAGGAAGGGAAGAAAAGGCAATTCGTTCTGCGGAGCGGAGCCACCGCACTTCTTCGCCCCGCGAGATAACTTCGGAACAGCAGGCAAAGCCAGCCTAAATCTAAAGAAACCTTGTTTCCCGTCTAGGTTTTCATGCTGTGATTTCTGTTAAAGCAGCCACCACAGTTCAGATGTTTGTGTTTTACAGCTACAATATTGCAGCTGAAAAGGCTTTGTCCCCCTTTCTCATTTTGCTCTGTCAACATCGGGCTGCACCTTCACGTTACGCCTCACTATCTCAAATATAATGTGAATTTTTATGCTGGCAAATTAAGAAAAAAAAAAAAAAGAGATATCTAAGCCACAAATATCCTTTTATTATTGTCTCTTCATGTTTCTTCACGTTTTGCAGCACTAAAATTAGTTTCCCCTGCTAAGAAAAAGAAATACATATATAAAAATTTATAAAAACTTAGAAATACAGAACGAGAGGAATTCCCTAAAAGGTATTAAGTATGTCTGACTGTGTATACACAGATATCTCAAGAGGTACAATGTAAAGCACCAGTTAAACTTTAATAACAGAGTAACCAGATCAACCTTATCATGCACATGAGTTCACTTATTTAGTAGGTATGGAACCACACTACGGGGTTATTGCTATAGCCCTGTTAATTCAACAAGAGCAGCAAAAAAGCCCAGTGAAATACATGTTACGACATTGCTGCTATTATTGAAGTGTTCGGCATTACACTGTAAAAATTCTCTTTCTTATCTGGGAAAAATTCATAGAGGCAGGGATGCTGCAAGAAGAGCCTGGGTTCTGCAGAGGAGACCTGGATGTGGGGCAGGTCAAGAGGTGATGACAGAGAGGGATGACCAGGATGTCACCAGGTCAAGTTTATATGGAGAGTATAGATTTCACCTCTTTTACCTACCTATACCATAAAGAACAGGTCATTTGGCCTCCGTACAACTAGAAATAAGCTTTACACATTTAAAAATATTTAGTGACAAATTTCAGAATATTCAGTGATGTTTTTGTAAGAAGGGGTTGCCTGATGTGGTGATAAATGTACCATTTTCAACAGCAATTGTGCTAGTCCAAGAAATGCAGTGATTTTCACAGGTCTAGACTGTTTTTTCCCTGCTTACATTGTAAGGTCCATCCTTTCTGCCAGCCTTATCTTGCTGGCAAGTACAAGTAAAATCATGAACCTGGGGTATGCCGCTGTCTATAATCTAGGAGAAAGCTAAATGTTTTAATATATTAATACCATAATTTGCACCCAGTAGGGTTTATTTTTCCAAACTGCTGTACAAATATAACAATTTTCATGTATGTAAAATACAACTAACTGAAGATTTCTTTAAAGGATACAATTAAAAATTAATTATCTTCATTAAGCAACCTGTTCAAACAAATACTATTTTTTTCCCCAAAAAACCCTATTTTCACAAATAGAGAGTGAAAGATAAAGAAGACTTGTGTACAGTTCTGCTATATCCCAAAGGCAAAAAAATATATATATATGCTGAACTGAAAACAGACTTTCAAATTACTATATCACTTGATCACTGCTTAGTGGCACTAGCGAATGACAAATATAGCTAAATACTTCCAAATGCACAGTAAAAAAATATCATGTCCGTATATCTCCCTGACAGGTCTTCATGCATTTCACATTTCAAAAGCGTGACAGGGATCTTATTTCTAAGATAAATTCCCCTATCTACTTATTTCCTCGTGTATTTATTGTGGATCTAACCTTCTACTACAAGAAATAAATAAGCAGGTTAAGTAGATGCTATCTTTTAACAAATAGTTTCTCCAGACTGTATTACAACTTTATGAATGACAAAATAAATCCCTCATTTTTAAATCCACCAAGACGTACATTTAACAGTATTGCACCTATTGAACCTCAGTGTGTACTCTATTATTCACACACAATAAAAATGTTAAAATAACACTGAGAGTCTGTCTTTGAAGTGACAAAAGCCAGAAAAATCAGAATTAAAGCTGCAACTCCATCTCTAACTAACCCCTGTGTGCGCCTTTGGTAGCAGTCCAAATAGGGTTTATGACATTACCTAAGCTACCTTTGTATTCTTTCTTTTTTTTTCCTTTTCTTTTTTTTTATTCATCTTCTTAAATGAAGAAGGATAGAAAGTGACCACAGGATGCTTCAGTGATGATAGTGGTTTCTGTCTGTCTCAGTTTCACAGACAGTAGAGCTGCTTAGAGGCTTCAATTTATGTACTTTTGTAAATAAACAATCGTTAAATTCATCAGGCATTTTTTGTTTCTCAGTGGTTTTAGACTCAGGGTACTTTAACAAGTTTCTGTTGCTCATTTCCAATATTTGCAACAGAATTTCATGCAGGAATCAGTGATCAAAGTTTACGACAGCATGTTTCTGTTTTCCAAATGTACGTTGAATAGTTTTATGCACATGATATCAACAGTATCCTGCTGTCTATCACCTGGTGGTTTGCACCCACCTGTGTTTAGTTAAAGCCTTTTAATTTTCCTCCAAGAAGATGCTGCAGTATCACCAGTTCTCATAGGCTGGTTCTTGGCAGCAGCAGCAACTGTGGTTTACAGGGAATGTAAACAAATGTATCCACTCAGAGTTTAACAAGGAATGGATTTTTATTCCCAGGGTTCCTTGTCCGTTCAACAGCAGGATTGTCCTGCTCTACAAGCATCATTTGGTGGACACGACTTAGCCCTTCAGAATACTTCGAACACAAAGTTCTCTGATCCATTTTTTTTAATGTTTCGGAGTGTAACTCATATACCTCAGCTCGGGTTTAATTGTTAAATCCCAAATTTCTGTATATAACAAGCAATAATGACAAAATAAACTAATTCAAATTTTTGAAAAATACACTTTCACATGATCTATCAATGGGGCCAGCAGAAATTTCTACCACCATTCATACATCTGTCCTTTACATGAACCAATGGAGGAACTGGGGACCTCATTACATCTCAACAAAATCTGATAGTATCACAAGAAATTTATGCCATGTTAAACACACATTTCTAGCTGAAAGCATATACTACATTCACCAGCTCTTCTGTCCCTATATTATGTGACTTTTCTCCCTTCACTTATCTTTTTCTGATCCTATGTCTTGCCATCGTTTTCTCAAAGTCCTCCATCTCCGCGCCCTTTTCTGCCATCTTCCTTGTGCTACTTAAAATCTTCTACACACAAACACAGTCTCCTATCTTTACTCTTAAGCTGTAATGTTAATATTGACAAATTTATAGTAAACTAATAAGGGTGTCTTAAAGTGGAAGAAAAATTAAATTCCACTCAAAAATAGACTGTATGCATATAATTAGCACATATGAAGTGTATGTGTTCTTTCCTTTTCATGAACCAATATATTTTCCAGGTATGGTTATATAGAAACTGAGTACAATTGAAGTTTTCCAATTTCACAATTTCTGCACTGGAAACTTGGGCCCTGAAATCTGACAGAAAGTTGCATTTTCAGGAATTGAAAAATTCAAAATGAAGTGGAGGATGGGCAAAGAAGGGGCTTTAAAAATTTGATAGTATTTTCAGCATTGAATCCAGACACTTATTAATTCAAACATTACTACACAAAGTGTTTGCAGAAGTGGGCCTGTAGCTACAGGTTGTTTAACAATTTCGATGGCGATATACAAGCTAGAAGAGCACACATCTTACTCTGCAGTCTCTCTTCTGACTCTGCGGTACATTTTGAGGTGAAATGTAGTCATAATTTAGTCTCGTTGCTTTCCCAAGCAACTGAAAATAGTTGTTCTGTTGAGGAGGCAGTCACTATTTTTACATCATTGCATTTCAGAATAGAAGCACACTTTATATTTGTATCTTCCAAATTAAAAACATTTTAAAACATGATCAAGTATAAACAAAGCAGTACTAAAGGTTACTTTACATAGGGGAAATAGCCTTACAAGCCAGCTGAAAGACATGATGCAACTACCAGACACAGCCTCACGATTCCCATTGTATTCATTAAGGTGTAATGGAAAGTTTTAAATTTATCATCTTCCACAGTGTTATAATATTCTGTCAATTTGGTAACATTAATCTTGCTGCAGAGCTTTTTATAACATAGAATCACTTCAAATAGTGTCACAGCCTACTGTTTAATGCACATACATGTATGTTTCATTAACGCTAGTCTATGAGTTTTTACTAGGACAAATATATAATGTAGAAAAAATTGAACATCTGTATATAATAATAGCGATTCAAAAGCTTATACCAATAAAACTTGCAGTTGCATTTGAACACTTTTTTTCTTTACCTAGAGGACTCTACAACATAGCGCTAGAACCCTGAATTAACTCAATCTAATAGAACAGTGCTATAAAATGTGCAATTTTTTGCAGTTCCATTACCTTTATCAATTGTTCTCCATCATACACTTCACAGTTGTGACTTATAGTGCATGTGATAATGTTTTTGTGTAAGATAGGCTTGGTCTGCCCTAAACCTATTTTCTTTTCTTTTAATTTACTTTGGAAATCTGGCAGCTCTCCATCATAACTCTAGTAGCTTAAAGCAGAAGAGCAACACTGACGGTGACCTGTGTCATTAGAATAAATTAATCCAAATAGCCAATCCAATCAACTCACAGGCTAGTGGATGCTCGAAAAGCAATGCTATGTATTAATTTCAAGCTAAATCTTATCATCCTCTCTTAGACAGGACACCCACTCGTGTAATATCTGACCCGTTATTCTAACACATATTTGCAGGAGCCGACTGTTTAGAGTGAGTCTTTCTGTATATGAAGTTAAGAGGGTTTTTTTTCAGAATGGACATCTAGCTAGGTCTAAGAGTCAAATTAGATTGCACTCTAACCAAATAAAATATTTGAAAAAAAAAACCCACCCCAAACACTCCAACCAAAACCCTACTAGACCCGAGTACACAAAATAATTTTATTTTTTTCAGGCTTCTAACTACCCCTATAGTAAAGCATATATAATTTTAAAACACAAATAAAACTCATCTCTATATTCATCAAGTGCTGGAGAAGATCAGCATGTCTTTGCACATTTGCAATCAGCTGCTTTGGCAGTTATCACATTTCTTATTTTTCTTTCATGCTAATGTCTTCCATCCTTGGCATTCTGTCCTTCTATCCAAAACAACCCCAGCACATAATGGCTAGAAATCAGCAGATACAGACTCTCACTCTGATCCACAAATTAAATTTCCAACTTGCTTAAAATCTTTATTAAAAAGATGCTTTTTAAAACTCTAGAGGTCTTCACAAGTGATGAAAACTACTCTTTTGCTAACAAAACATGGGAAACACAATGAGTTTAATTTAGGTCACAGTGACATCAGAGAGGTTTATTTATTGCGAGCTTTGTTGCATCCTACAAAGCTTTAATCTGTGACATGCTGTAGCTTGTAAAACAGCAAAGTGGTGTGGTATCAGAGAAACTACACCATGCCATACATTTCTAAAAATGTCTGGTGTCAAACACACTACACTCAGCAACATCATCAAGAAGAAAGAGGAGGGATTTTTGGGTTTGTTTTTTTTGTGTGTGTTTTCAGTTTACATTTACAGCTGAAACAGCCTTTGAAAATTCCTATAAAGACTTCACATACTGAGATACAGCTGTTTTTATGTAATCGGAGATGATGAGAACACAATCATTTTATGAAGCTGAAAATCAGGGCAGAGCTTAGGTTTTACAAAGGAAAAGAGTGAGAATTAACGCTTGCTTCCACAAACCTCAGAACTCATCCAGCATCAGACAGATACATCTCAGTAGGACAGAAGGGTGGGAAAAAAGGAAGATCTTAGCACATACCAGACAAAAAGTATTGTGCTTGTTCAAGTCAGGGTTTCATGAAATATTACAGGAAATGAAGGAGCACGGTGGCTAAGTCCACTGTGGGCTTTGGGTACCAAAGCGTCCTCCAAATCCAGGCACGTTTGGCTGACCCGCTGTAACTGTAGGTCTTTTAGGATTACCTGGGGAAGTGGTAAGTCATTGCAGACAGATTAACAGAGCCTGGAGAACTACAGTGGCCCAATGGACATGAGATTGTTGGAAACGTGACTGAGAGTAAGGCGTTAGCAACTGTTATGCTCGCCTGAAAAGAAGGTTCCTCTTAATTTTAACCAAATGCAGACTGGGAAGAATCTGTATCTGTAGTTCAGCTATTTATTAGTTATATTAAACATATGCTGTCATGCTTCAGACTTCTTCAAGTATCAGATTTATTCAAATCTGATGCCTGTGATAGTTTGTTAATTTAACCTGAGTTCAGCCACCAATGCAAGAAGTTCACAAACCTCCCCAGCACGGTCTAATTATAATACAGTCATTTATAGTATAAACCTTTGCTGCAATGCTGATAAACAGACAAGCGTTTGATTACGACAACTGCACTTTAAAAGTATTTTCTAAAAAATATAGATATTTCTATCAAAACAAATAATACGGATGCATGGTTAGTATATGTATATGGTTAGTTCTTTATATCGAGGAGAAATGAGAGAATATTTCCTAAGAGCTAGAATAGAAAATATCTTAAATAGAGAGGGATGCACAACCCCTGTATGTTTTTCTGTGTTATTTGGGTGATTTTTTTTTGCTTTTAAATCAAACTACTCAGTTAAAAAAGTATTTTACAGGCCACAAGATTAAAACTTAGATTTTTTTTTTAAACTAAGTTTTCATTAAATTAGTAGGGTTTTTAAAGAAATCTTTGCTGTTTTTAATTTACTTTCACATGAAATCATATTGAATAAAATAAACGTGTCATTTATAACAAAATTCAAAAAGAAAACCATAAAATCCCCTAAAGGAAAAAAAAAGACTATATGCTGAAAATAACATATTACAGATTCGATAAAAAATTAAAGCAGAAAAAAAGGGTGATATGGCTTTTATTTCATCTCCGCGGTGATAATTTACTACAAATTGTTCTTTTTAAGGTTACATATTTAAGTATTGTATTTAGACAAAAATATCTGTACAGTCTTATGAGAGAATGACTGCTGGATTTTGATTTTAATAGGCGCTCAGAATAAGAGTCCAGAGTTGTCACAGCAGAGCAATACCAACTTACAGCATGATTTTACTGACATCAGTAAAGTATCAGACAAACTCAGTTTGACTCAAATCAGCTATAAGCACTATTTTTTTTCTAAACCTAATATTATTATAATGCGATTTTTCATTATTAGTCCAATTCAACTTGTATTGAAGTCAATGAGATTATACTGAGTTCTATAAGTATTAGATCAGGCTCTGTGATGATGCTGCAGCTACAACAAAATGAGTCTTGTCAAAAGGACTATGATAAAGTATATCAAGCTTATACTGTTAACAAATTATTAGTTTATTAAAAACTCAGTTTCCAAACTGTCATTTACTTCTCATGTGTTTGTTTATTCTATCTCAGCTGATATGACCTTAAAAGATTTTAAAGTACTTACACAAAATGCCCAGTTTAAGTATCGGACAACCTTTCAAGACCGGTTTGAAACTTGGTTCTGTAAAATTTTCATTTGATATCCTTGTGATTTAGGCAAAATACCATAGTGCACAGTGGGTAGGAAATGCTGAATTAGGTTGACTTAATATTATTTGTGATAATAGTGGAACCGCAATACAGCGAGAGATAAGACTGATATAATTGTTTTAATATAACATGCAAAATGTTGCACATGTGGAGCAGAAGAACTGAGAGCAAAGAGGAATATTATATGTCTGAGAAAATAATGAAAATCCAGCTAAAATTCACGGTCTTTTTAATTTCACACATTTTGCTAAAACGCCAAGTGATATTCAGAGTGCTGTGGTGAGTCTTAAATCATATATATTCTGTCTACTGTAGAAACGGCACATTCAAAAATAATTAAAGCCAATATGTCTAAACTACAATATACAAATTGATGTACAATCTCATTAAAATATACTGAGATTTCTGTAGAAAGAATCCCAGGATTCAATGGGGAAAATGTCTATTTGGGAGTATTATATGGTATTTAACACTATTTTAATGTAATGTTTATCACTAATGTGCCAGCAGAAGCCTTCTTCTCAGAAGGTTAACTCTTTGAAATTAAAGAAAAATTAGCACATGGAAAGTGCTTAATTGTTGTTCTTTTCCTATTTTGAAATGGAGGAGGTGCGTAACATTGCCAAGTTATGCATGTATTTTGAATTAAGATAGTATCATTCAAGGTTGTGATTCCTAAGACAATTTAGTATTTCAAACTGCAATTCTCCTTCTAAATATAAACACAAGGGGATCAGAGCATTGTTGCACAAATCATTATGCTTTTAACAGCTGTTCATTTACGGTCTTTATCATTTTGGAAACAATAGGAACATGAACAATTGACTTTATGCACAGAAATGTATTCTTCTGCCAGGTATGTTTGCCTAACCGGTCATGCTCCTGTTATGTCTTACCTCCTTATGACCTGAAGATTAATTTTCTTAAGATCTTTCCAAAGAATTCTAGAGAAGTTAATTATTTTTAAATAGTCGGTATTGCTTACTTACAACATCAACAACAAAAAAACACCCTGCAACAGATATTACAAGAACTCTGAAGTCTAAAATCTGAATAAGTATTTCCATTTTTCATGGTTTCATCTTAAATCTTCAGATTGACAAAACCAGTAGATTTTCAGTACAGCAAATTACTTTTATTAAACTACATTTCAGATGGATTTCAATCATATTTTATTACCCTTTAAAATTAAATGAAATCAGAAGATTTAAGAGATTAAACGCCATTAAAAAATATTAGACTGTCTTTCCTACTATAGTGCAATTTTATTTCTAAATTTTCTTTTCAGTATGTCCATAACAAAATACGCCCCTGCCAGCAACAAAAAAAAAGTATTTGATAAGTTTAGATCATGGACTGTCTATTATTATTGGCTACAGAATAATTCTGAAACCACTCTTGAATGATAATTTCCATGATATAAATACCACAGAGTCAACCATAGCTGATCTAAAAAGCAGAAAATTTTTCCATGTCAGGTCTGGCCTGATAAATCATCAGGCAAAACCCATTATCAGTATCCTAACATTTCCGAAAGAAACGAATCTCATTCTGAAGCATGGTGGCAGAGAAAAGTAATACAGATACCCAGAACATATGCACGGGGTTTTCTGCTATTCTAAGGCAACAGCTTACATTATCAATTAATCTGAGTACTTCTCTGTTCAGGAAGACTGCTCAGCTATTGCTAATAAAATACCAAATTTTAACATTGAATTTTGAAGGACTCTTATTTTTAGACATTCTTCCAAGCTTTACGGCTGAGGGTGCTAAACACGCTTGCCCTTCATATACTTATCCCAGGGTCTTGCCTGCTCTTTTAGCTGGAAGCAAACGTCTAGTAAATTCCTATTTATCTCCTTGCCAATCAAGAAGTGAATGACTGACAGTAACAGAGCCTTATCTAGGACTCCTGTCTGTGCTGCATTCTGCTAAATGATGTCATTGCTCTAGCAAAAGAAAATAAGCAGATTATTACAGTGACTAGAAGCAAACTAAACATTTGGATTTTTGCATGGACAGATTTACACACTGTCTGTCAGATAAAGCACAGTTTGCCTGCTGCTTACACAACAAGAATGTGCCTGACAGCTTCTTCCCAGCTTTAGTATCTGATTACATAAATAGGCCATTCCCCACCATTCCTAAAGACTGACAGTCTGTCTTAGTTTAAAGAGCAATTTCTGACTATCAGCCTTTCTGTCTTGCACACGAGGCTGATTATCATCAGGGCACTTCCTGGAGGTCCAATCAGTTGGTTTTTCTCTTGAATTCAGGATGTTACAAAACTTGTAGCCAAGAGAATATTAAGAAAATGAAAATTTCTTCAGTAAAAAAAATTTACCAGCAGTGACCCAAAACTTACACCCCCTGTCACAGTGAAAACTGACTTTGAGCATTTAGGTAACTGCTGTTTTCAAGGAAA